>NC_053489.1:120509200-120809200 GCF_905171775.1 Rana temporaria
GTGCCAGGAATGTTAACCATTTGGATTCTTTGTAAGAAATGAAAACAATAAACCTCCCATGGAATAAAACAACAAAAAAACATATGTTTATATTTTTAAATGTCCCTACTGTTCAAGAGACCTGTGCGTAGTAAAATAGATTGGTCTTCCCTACCTCTATTTTCTTAAAGACTTTTATACTAAGGTAAAGTAAAATACAAATATTGTGCAAAGTACATTGACCAATTTTGTATCCAAACTTTGGGCACCCTCCCCCTTCTCCCCTCCCCCCCACACCACTTTCCGTGGAGGCCCCCAGTCTGTATTTTAGGCTTTTTTTATAATTACATTTTCATAATGTGCTGAGTAGTCCTTGATTTAGAGAGGATAACATCAGCACTGTTCTATGCAGCAATCTACTATGAGTGCAAGGAACCATGGTGACGCCTCCACAGAGGGTGGGCCTATGCACCATGCACTCACTGGAAGCGGGTTGAATGAACCTAGAACATCTAGTTTCAGAAAATAATTACTGCAGAGGGCAGGGCTGGAAAGGAGGTGAGTGTTGCAGCCTGAGTTGTTTTTTTTTTTTTTTACTCTTTCTAGGGACACATATTTTAAAAAAAAGCACACAGTTATGGCAACATTTTTGATTTTGCGTTAACTGTTCGGATTTCAGTTTATCATAGTCAAAACAAAAACTGATTGTTTGCCACGATTTACAGTACTTAAAACAGAACTCCACCCAAAAGGGGAAGCTACGCTTGTTTGCCTCCACCACTCCCCTCCGCTGCCACATTTGGCACCTTGCAAAGGGAAGGGTAGCTGGTTTTGACAGGTATCTGCCCCCACTTCTGGCTGATCTCACCACGATGACATCACCCAGAAGTTTGACCCCCTCCTCCTTCCCCCAGCTTTAGCCTGGGCCATGTCACCCAAAGTCGATATTCCAATTTTCATTAAATGCTGGAGCATTTAAAGCCTTTTCTGGCACTTTTTGTTTACATGTAAAAATCTGTATTTTTTTGTTTGAAAATTATATGGAACTCCCAAATATTATATACTGTATATATATATATATATATATATATATATATATATATATATATATATATATATATATATATATATATATGTGTGTGTGTGTGTGTGTGTGTGTGTACAGTGAGGGAAGAAAGTATTTGATCCCCTGCTAATTTTTTACATTTGCCCACTGACAAAAAAATTATCAGTCTATAATTTTAATGGTAGGTTTATTTTAACAGTGAGAGACACAGTAACAACAAAAAATATCCAGACAATCCAATTTCAAAAAAGTTATAAATTGATTTGCATTTTAATGAGTAAAATAAGTATTTGAACCCCTATCAATCAGCAAGATTTCTGTATCCCAGGTGTCCTATACAGGCAACAAGCTGAGATTAGGAGAATTACAGTCCTCCTAATCTCAACTTGTTACCTGTATAAAAGACAACTGTCCACAGAAGCAATCAATCAATCAATCAGATTTCAATCCCTCTACCATGGCCAAGACCAAAGAGCTATGCAAGGGTGTCAGGGGCAAGATTGTAGACCTACACAAGGCTGGAATTGGCTACAAGACCATCGCCAAGCAGCTTGGTGAGAGAGTGACAAAAGTTGGTGTGATTATTCGCAAATGGAAGAAACACAAAATAACTGTCAATCTCCCTTGGTCTGGGGATCATTGCTAGATCTCATTGTGTTTCAATGATCATAAAAATGGTGGGGAATCAGCCAAGAACTACTCGGAAGAATCTTGTCAATGATCTCAAGGCAGCTGGGACCATAGTCAACAAAAAAACAATAGGTAACACACTACACCGTGAAGGACTGAAATCCTGCAACACCCGTAAGGTCCCCCTGCTCAAGAAAACACATGTACAGGCCCGTGGAAAGTTTGCTAATGAACATCTGAATGATTCAGCAGTGAATTCAACTAGCCGTGTTTGGAGGAGAAAGAATGTTGTCTATGACCCCAAGAACACAACCCCCACTGTGAAACATGGTGTTGAAAACATGCTTTTTTTGTAAACATTCCTTGTAATAGAAGTAATGAATGACAGATCCTCTTTATGGAGAGAGCTGCAGTCTATAAGACCCCAAATCTCTCCTCTACCTTTAAAAGCAAAAGATCAACAAAAAATGACATTTTGCCTTAAAAAAAAAAAAATATCCTCCTCAATCATAGGGGTGATCAGAGATGATCTGGTCTCTGTTAACCTCTGTGACCAGCTAAGTGAACTGTCGGATAATTTCTTAGGCTTGTTGGTAATAACAGTAAGCCAGAGGGGGTCACCTCCCTCTGCATCTGAAAGCGATCCAAAAGCTATTTAGCCACTCTGACCACTTTCATGAGAAAGAAAATCACGAGAATAGAAAAAAAATAACTTCAGCCCAGCAAACCACCTGCAAACCGCAATGTATACAGGATATACGTTTTGCGGTCGGCAAGTAGTTAGTGAGACAGCGTTCCTAAGTCTACACACCTATAGTTGCCATCCTAAGGGTCTCCCACTCTCTATGCTGGATTTGTTATTTATTTTATATTATAGAGAATGCAATAAGAGGTGTTGGAAAATGCAAAATAAACACTCACTTTGGAAAGACTGATCCTTTAATTATTTCTTGCAACTATATTTTTTAAAAGTACACTTTCTTGTTTTTTGGCAGAGGTTAACTGTCAAATATTTAAGTGTGGTGCAACTGAGACCATGAATGGCAGCAAAAAAGTGCAATTGGCTAATAAGTTAAATCTGTCACAAATGTTTTATACATCTTTATTTACAGTGGTAATCCAGGTGTTGTCTGCCAACAAAATACTGTGGGTCAGTGTGATGATGTAAATGGATGTAAAGTAAGTTTGTGGGCATGCAGTATTTGTTTAATAAAATAACAGGTTGCAGATGTGTCCCAGCACCTTGTGATTCTGATAGCTCCTGTGGGCTGCTGTAGAAAAAAGGGGACTGCAGTGGAGTATCTATATATTACACGTTCAGCCCAAGTTCTTATGGAAGAGCAAGACTGAATGACACTCTGATGGAGTTAAAGGGTCACTAAAGGATTTTTTTTAGCTAAATAGCTTCCTTTACCTTACTGCAGTCCTGGTTTCATGTCCTCATTGTTCGTTTTTGCTTTGATGTTGCTGTAATTCCTCTCTGTTCTGGAAACTTCCTGGTTGTCTGTTTCCTGATCACCACAGTACTGGGAGATTTCTCACTGTGGTGACTAATCAAGGAGGTGTGATTACTGTGTGTCAGCACCAATCCAGTTTCGTTTTACAAAGCATCACTGCCCTCTATTGGCTCTTTGTCTCTGTACATCAGAGAACTAGGAAACAACAGCAAAAATGAAACTAAACTGCAGGTACATTATATGATTGTTTTTTATCTATTTTTAATTATTTTTAAAAGCAATCAGTTAACTATTATGTCTCTATACCATGTAAACAGTCATTTCAGCAAAAAAAAAAATTCCTTTAGTGACCCTTTAAGGTTCTAGAGTTGAGCTACAACATGCCTGATAGGAATAAGAAGAAAGATAGCTGAGTGATGAAGGTGAAAGATGAGAGGTACAATTGAAAGCGAAATATAGAGAAATAAATCTGACACAGGTAAAATGGACATAGTGTAGCAGCTTGCAACATTTTTCAACCCTTTTTCAAATGATATCTGGAGAATTTAAAAAACGAGTGTGAGACAATTTTATCTTGTAACACAACATTCATCTGATATGTGAGTGCCAGCTACAAGGTAGAAGCTATATGATATTGCTTACAAGCAGTTGAAATTAAAAGAGAACCTGTGCTTTTCTAGTGTAGGTTAAAGAATCAGGTCCACCTTAATCCACCTCTCTAGTAATAAGTACAAACCTTTCCATGGCTTTTCTACTGCTCAGTTTGAATAGTGGAAAAATGATGGAGGATAAAGGAGAAGCAAGAAGAAGATTGTTTCAGTCGAAGTTTACACAGGGCTATGGAAATGTGCTATTGCAAATATAATGGCCAAAGTTATAAGATTCAGGGAAATTATTCTATGATTCCAATAATTTAAAAAAAGATTATGATTATAAATTATTATATAGCTTACAGGACAACTACACTCAAAAATATATGTGCCATGGTTCAAAAACAAAAAACAACTTCCATATGCATTGCATAAAACAATTGCAAATTATGTGGGAATCATTACTTTACTTACATATGGAATATTCTTCCTAGAATCTTCCCTTAAAGCGGTGGTTCACCCTTAGAGGGCACTTTTTAGCCTTAGATTCCTGCTTGTTTTGTCTAGGGGAATCGGCTATTTGTTTTAAAATATGAGCAGTACTTACCCGTTTACGAGATGCATCCTCTCCGTCGGGCGTTCCTTCTTGATTGACAGTCTTCCGAGAGGCTTCCGACGGTCGCATCCATCGCGTCACGATTTTCCGAAAGAAGCCGAACGTCGGTGCGCAGGCGCAGTATAGAGCCGCACCGACGTTCGGCTTCTTTCGGCTACGAGTGACGCGATGGATTCGACCGTCGGAAGCCTCTCGGAAGACTGTCAATCAAGAAGGAACGCCCGCTCCCGAAGACCCATACCCGGAAGCGACGGAAGAAGATGCATCTCGAAAACGGTAAGTACTGCTCATATTTTAAAACAAATAGCCGATTCCCCTAGACCAAACGAGCAGGAATCTAAGGGGGAAATAAAAAATTTTAAGAAATGGGTGAACTCCCGCTTTAAAGAGCCTTTGTACATGTATGTGCCATATTCTTGCTTTACTACTTTCATTGTCATTGACCTGAAACAAAATTGTAGGCTAGGAGTCCCAACTTTACTGGCTCCATACTTATTTCAGGTCAATGACTTACTAAGTAATGATGCAAGGATAGGGATGACAGCATTGGCATATGCTCCTTTAAATCAATTAGGCAGTGGCAGCTTCCATATTTCTGTTCTGAGAGGTTCCAAGTTAAGAAAAAAATAAAGTAAATTCCTTTTTGCTCATAAAAGGATAAAGTTTGAAGAAACTAAGGTCAGTGTCAAGAGATTTCATGTTTTTTTTCTACCCCATTACACATATGCTGTCTATTCAATCCTAGTAAAATCACCTATAGTGCCCCCTTTCTTTATAAAGACAATTAAAAATATCACTCAGTTCAATCACAGATCGAGGTAAAGGGCCAATCACAGCGGCCTTTTACCACATGATCAGCTCTCAGCCAATGACAGCTGATTACAGGATGTAAACACAAGAAGGTTATCAGCTTTCTTTCCTCACGCTGACAGCATGAGGAGAGAAAAAGAAAGCCAATAACCAACTTATGTTAATGGGACATCAGCACTGATAATCAGGGCACTGATTATCATTGTCCTGATTATCAGTGTAGTCCCACTGGTGCCCACCAGTGCTGCCAATTAGTGCTCACCAGTGCTGCCAATCAGTGCTCATCAGTTCCACCGATCAGTGCCCATCAGTGCTGCAAACCAGTGCCTCCTCATCAGTGTCACCTATCAGTGCTGTCTATCAGTGCCCATTAATGGCACATATCAGTGCCAATCAGTGCTGCCTATCAGTGCTACCTCTCAGTGCCGCCTATTAGTGCACACCAGTGCTGCCTACCAGTGTTCATCAATGCCACCCCTATCAGTGCAGCCTCATCGGTGCCTCCTTATCAGTGCCACCTATCAGTGCTCATCAGTGCCACCTATCAGTGCCGCCTCATCAATGAAGCCTATCAGTGGCAATCAGTGCAGCCTCATCAGCACACATCAGTGAAGGAGAAAAATTACCTGTTTGCAACATTTCATAACAAACTATTCTTTTTTTTTCTGATTTTTTTTATTTGTTTAGCAAAAAATAAAAAAACAAGTGGTGAGTAAATACTACCAAAAGAAAGCTCTATTTATGTAAAAAACGGATAAGCATGTCATATACAGTAGGTACAGTGTTGCATATTTGCCCAATTGTCATTCCAAGTGTGACAGCGCTGAAAGCTGAAATTAGCCTGGGCAGGAAGGGGGTAGAAGTGCCCAGTAGGCAAGTGGTTAATTACTAGCGATCACTACACAAGCATTTGTGTTACTAACAATCAATCACACAAATTTAGAATATAATGCTCTTATTATGTTATCTCTAGTAAATGCTACGCTATTGTTCCCTATGTGTAGCAATTTCTAGTGATTATTTGCTTAGCAAAAATGGCCTGTGTGCACTTACCTCAACAACAACAACAAAAAAAGTAAGCATCATACTACAAATTTTGTTGATTTCAAGATTTGAGAGCCATAATTTAGGCAGCAGAGTTCTAGTCAGAACTTTAATGCCGCGTACACACGGTTGTTTTTTGTGATAAAAAAAAACGACATTTTTAAAAATGTCATTTCAAATGACCGTGTGTGGGGAAAACGTTGTTTTATGTCTTCTGAAAAACGACCAAAAAAAATTTCGAGCATGCTTCAATTTTTTATGTCGTTTTTCAAAACGTTGTTTTTTGTGTCATAAAAAATCACTGTGTGTAGCTAAAACGTTGTTTAAAACAACGTTTTTAAACCCGCGCATGCTCAGAAGCAAGTTATGAAGCGAGCTTGAATGGAACAGAGTGCCGCTGTATGTGCTGAACGTAACCACGCTTTGCTAGAGCATTTTGAAAAAAATATGGTGTGTAGGCAACGTCGTTTTTTAAAATGAAGTTTGAAAAACATTGTTTTTTTTTCATGAGAAAAACTGACGTTTTTTTTCATCACAAAAAAACGACCGTGTGTACGCGGCATAAGAATCACCAATGGAACAGAGATTAAATGACTCCCTCATCTCTATTTTCGAATTCTTTTCTTTAAAGCACAAAAAAACGATTAGAGCTTTAAAAAGACAAGCTTTAGTTAACTGCTTCCTTGGAGAACCTTTACCATTTTGTATTACCTTTTTATTTCTTGAGTTGACATATTGAAAGCTTTTTCTGAGAATCTACTAAAATATGCAAACTGAATGAGAGCAGGCATATTATTATCATACAAAAAAGCACTAAACTTGATACATTTGTCAATACCATTATATTTTCATGCTAAAAAAAATTATACAAGATTTTCAACTTATTACATTGATTTTCAGTACTAAGAAACACTAGAAATATTCATACAAAGTACAACATCTGCCTTCTCCATTGCCATCTGTATCTGGAAGCTAAAGCTACATGGTGTGTGTACTGTCTGTGTCCTCTGCAGTGTGCACCTAAAGCTACATGGTGTGTGTACTGTCTGTGTCCTCTGCAGTGTGCACCTAAAGCTACGTAGTGTGTGTACTGTTTGTGTCCTCTGCAGATTGTGCACCTATCGTAAAGCTGGTGTTTCTCATATTGCTGCAAGTACTTTCACGTGGTGTACTGTCTGTGTCCTCTGCAGTGTGCACCTGAAGCTACGTGGTGTGTGTACTGTCTGTGTCCTCTGCAGTGTGCACCTAAAGCTACGTGGTGTGTATACTGTCTGTGTCCTCTGCAGTGTGCACCTAAAGCTATGTGGTGTGTGTACTGTCTGTGTCCTCTGCAGTGTGCACCTAAAGCTACGTAGTGTGTGTAATGTCTGTGTCCTCTGCAGTGTGCACCTAAAGCTACGTAGGGTAGGCAGGGTATATTGCTGCAAGTACTTTCACGTGGTATACTGTCTGTGTCCTCTTCAGTGTGCACCTAAAGCTACGTGGTGTGTGCAATGTCTGTGTCCTCTGCAGTGTGCACCTAAAGCTACGTGGTGTGTGTACTGTCTGTGTCCTCTGCAGTGTGCACCTAAAGCTACGTGGTGTGTGTACTGTCTGTGTCCTCTGCAGATTGTGCACCTAACGTAAAGCTGGTGTTTCTCATATTTACTCCTATAAGCAGGGATCTGATCATATTAATACTACATGCTTGACCAGACATATGTCGACCTGCCATGCAGTTCGTTGGCAAGCGTACCTCAAGGACCCACACCAAAGAACAAAGCGGACCTCTCCTTGCTCCTCATCAGCTGGATACCCTCAGTCCTCTCTGAAGCCTGCACTGATTGGACTGAAGGTGTAGAATTAGGTGTGTCACAGCCAAGTACTTGCGAGCAATCTACTATCGGTACACCGATGGCAGATTGTACCAGGCAAATTTCCCTGCCCCAGCTGCTGCAGCGCCGAAAGAAGTTCTCTCCCAGCCATCCACATGCCCAGCGGTTGAATGCTAGCTTAGCTAAATTGCTAGCTTTCTGGTAGATTCTGCCCCCTTCCGTGAGTTTGTGGAATGTGCGGTACCTCAGTGGCAAGTTCCCAAACGCCTTTTTCTCACGGAAGGCGATTCCGGCTCTCTACCAGCATGTGGAAGGCAATGTCCATGCCTCGCTGGACAGGGCGGTCAGTGGTAAGGTGCATATTGCCGCTGACACATGGTCCAGCAGGCATGGAGCAAGATCAGATTTGGACACCTTTCCCACCGAAAATCCGCTGGCTTACTGGGTCTGAGGATGGATCACTGGCCAGAGCTTGCACAGTACGCAATTAAGCTACTGGCTTGTCCTGCATCCAGTGTTCTTTCAGAACGCACATTCAGTGCTGCTGGAAGCTTTGTAACCGATCACAGTAACCGACTCGGTCGATCGACTGACCTTCATAAAAATGAATCAGGCTTGGATCACCACCAGCTACCAAGCACCTGATGCTGATGTAACTGAATATTTTTTTTTTAAATGTCAGATCCCTTCAAGACTGCCTATGCTGATGCTGAGTGACTATCATGTTATGCTGAGTGACTATCCTTTTCCTCCTCAATGATCATGCTGATAGCTTGTAAGAACATTTTTGGTTCTGGGCACCGCCACCAGTGGCTAAGGCCCAATTTTTCTGCCCCTGTTAAACAGGGGCGTGTAATTACAATTTTTGATGCAATACTTTGCAGCGGGCTCATTCCTGCGCTCCAACTAGAGTATCTGTGAAGGGTTGCAATGTTGTGGCACCAGCACCACATCCACCACCAACAAAGGCCCAATTTTTCTGCCCCTTTTCAACAGGGGCATGTAATTACAATTGTTGATCTAATATTTCACAGCAGGGCCCATTCCTGAGCCTAGAAAGAGTAACTGTGAGGACTTACAGTGTTGTGGCACCAGCGCCAGCACCAAAGGCCCAATTTTTCTACCACTGTTCAACAATGGCATGTAATTACAATTCTTGATATAATAGTTCACACAGCAGGGCGTTCCAGCGCCCACCAAGACTAACTGTGAGGGCTTACAGTGTTGTGGCAATACCAACACCTAGGGCCCAAATGTATGCAGAGTATATATGGCAGGCCCCTACTTTCAAACATCCAACTTACAAACGACTCCTACTTGCAAACGGAAGGAGACAACAGGAAGTAAGAGAAAATCTACCCCTAGGAAGGGAAATTCTCTTCTGTAAGAGGTGTCTCCTGTCCACTGATGCTTTATCACCAATCCTTGTTTCACTAAAAAAACTAAATTTTCGAAAAATAATTTGTCATTAGGACAAAAAGTGAATTGAAATCTTCTGAACAGATGCACACAGACAGCAAAACAAATGTTACAGGGGTGATAACCCTTCTCTATGTTTTTAGAAAAGCCTAAAAATAGATTTTATGGCTGGAGCTACACTTTAAAAAAAGTACCAGTTCAAAATTACAAACAGATTCTACTTAACAACAAACCTACAGTCCCTGTCTTGTTTGCACCGCCTGTATACTGCTGTTCAAAGTATATAGGGCCAAAGTGGCTTGTAATGACCTGGGGGGAGGGGGAAGAAACCCATGCTATTTTTCTCAATGATTTTCATCCATATTGCAGGGACCAGACATTACATTAAAGCCGCAAGCAGTTTTAAATTACTTTTTTCTTATAGTAATCTCATTTTGTGCAGGGATAGTTCTAAACACGTGCCACTTCACAGGCATACTATAGACACCCAGCAGGTACGATATTTAAAGGATTTTTTCAATTTTTTTTTCACTTTAAGCATCATTAAAATCACTGCTCCAGAAGAAACGACAGTTTTTAAAACTTTTTTTTCCATTGATACATGTTCCCTGGGGCAAGACCCGGGTTCTCAAATCCATTTTACGACAATAACTTGCATATTAGGCTTTAAAATGAGCACTTTTGAATTTGAACGTTCGAGTTCCATTGACTTCAATGGGGTTCTAAATGTTTGCGCGAACGTTCGGTCCGTTCGAAGATTCTAGTGCGAACTGAACGTTGGGGTGTTTGGCTCATCCCTACTTGAGATACATACAGTGCCTTGAAAAAGTATTCATACCCCTTGAAATGTTCCACATTATGTCATGTTACAACCAAAAATATAAAAGTATTTTATTGGGATTTTATGTGATAGACCAACAAAAAGTGGAACATAATTGTGAAGTGAAAAAAAAAATGATAAATGGTTGTTCAAATTTTTTACAAATAAATAAGTGAAAAGTGTAGCATGCATTTGTATTCAGCCCCCTTTACTCTGATACCCCTAACTAAAATCTAGTGGAACCAATTGGCTTCAGAAGTCCCCTAATTAGTATATAGAGTCCACCTGTGTGTAATTTAGTCTCAGTATACATACAGCTGTCCTGTGAAGCCCTCAGATGTTTTTTTAGAGAACTTTAGTGAACAAACAGCATCATGAAGACCAAAGCTTGGTCTCTGCCACAGACCTTTGAATGAGCTTGGTCTCTGCCACAGACCTTTGAATGAGCTTGGTCTCTGCCACAGACCTTTGAATGAGTTTGGTCTCTGCCACAGACCTTTGAATGAGCTTGGATGCGTCCAGGAATCCTCTGCCACAGAATTTCAAAGTTCTAAACCTCCAGCCGAGCTGTAGAAGAGCCTTTAAGTCAGAACCGGCAGACTGCAAGGATTTCAATGTAGTGGATGCCTCCTTGATTGAGTCACCAGGCCTCACCCAAGACACTAGCACTTTGCCGGTCTCCTCCAGGGCAGGTCCTCCCCCGGTTTCCTTCATCAAGATAGCCTCCTCCCTTGTGGACAGACAGCTTGGGATCCCCCTTTAGAGTTGCAGACCCCAGCCAGCATAGCTGTGCCTACTCAGCAGCGAAATCACTCCAGTCCAACGTGGCCCCAAAGTCGGGCACATGCACGCACCCCTCGCGCCAGGAGGGCCACGAGGCGCAGGAAGAACCCTGATCAATGGCGTATGTCCCTTAAGTACCCCTCCCCAGCATGCACAGCGGGTTCACCACTCCCACTGCACCACTGCTGAGAAGGGACACCCAACACACCATGGTACACCTGCGTTTCAACATAGGGCCAAGATGGCAACACCACATGCAGGCAACAAGGGAAACTTGTGGTAAATTGGAAAAATAAACTGCGCTAGGATGTACGGTATATGCGGCCTGAGGCTCTAGTTATTAAGCAGCAACTAACCTGTAAACAAACAGTAAACAAATATATATAGCTGTGCTAATTATAGAACCACAAAATAGGGGGGAGTGACTCAATCACCTCCTCCATAAGTGTGGAATGAATGGTGCAAGATATAAATATTGGGGTAGATTCACATACCTTTTGCGGCGGCGTATCTCCAGATACGCCCCCGTAATTTTGAAATTCAAGCCCGCGTAGCGTTACGCCGATTCTCAAAGGCAGTTACGCTGAAGAAATAGGCTTCCTCCACCGACGTAACTTGATTGCGGCGGCGTAGAATTGTGTGCAATATAACTTTGGCCGCTAGGGGCGTAGAATATGTTAATTTCCTAGATACGCCGATTCACAAACGTACGTGCCCCCGGCGGTAGTTTTTTACGTCGTTGGCGTAAAGGCTTTTTCTGCGTAAGGCTGCTCCTGCTATTAGGAGGCGCAGCCAATGTTAAGTATGGACGTCGTTCCCGCTTCGAAATTTGAATTATTTACGTTGTTTGCGTAAGTCGTTCGCGAATAGGGCTGGACATAATTTACGTTCACGTCGAAACCAATACGTCGTTACGCCATACTTGGAAGCAATGCACACTGGGATATGTACACGGACGGCGCATGCGCCGTTCGTAAATCACGTCAATCACGTCAGGTCATCACATATTACCATGAAACACGCCCCCCTTCCCCATTTGAATTACGCGCACTTACGCGGCCCCATTTACGCTACGCCGCCGCGACTTACGGAGCAAGTGCTTTGTGAATACTGCACTTTCTCCTGTAAGTTGCGGAGGCGTAGCGTAAATACACTACGCTGCGCCGCCGTAAATTATAGCGTGGCTACCTGAAAACTCACATTTAGCAAGCATATGACCAGCCTTAAACCTGTTGTGCCGGCCGGACGCCAACAGGTAAACCCGTCCATGTGGAGATCAAGCAGATGAGGGTGATGGCGTCAGCACGCTGCTCGTTCTTCCCTACGCGTTTCGTGATAGGTCACGTCGTCTCGGGGGACAGCCATCGTACTGGGGACAGCCATCGTACCCTCAAATAGAAACAACAATAAAAACCAAGCCTCATTCCAGGAACGGTGCGCATGCGCATCTCCTCTTGAGGCTTCAAAGCCTCGTTTGGAGATGCCGGCTGGACGTGACTCGTCTCCCAGGCAACCACGTATAACACTACGTGAGAATGTCCGCGAGCCAACCATATCCAGACGTGTGAACGCTCATCGGAACATACCGCTTCCATCCCCATTTCAGCATCACATGCTATTAAGCATGCGACCTCTGGTTTCAGAGGAGCGGTTTACATACAGTAAAAAAAACAATCTCAATATAAATCAATCAACGTCCTTATACCCCTCTATATGTTACAAAAGGTGAGTACATTAAATGGAAATGAGAGAAGTGACTCCCGGGTGTCAGGATCAACATGACCCGACCACCAAGGGTAGATGGAATAACCTCTCACAAGAGATTGATAAATATGTATAAAAAGAACTCAATTGAATAAAAAATATTAATTAAAATCTGATTAATAATTATTATTGTTTTCCTGAAGAAATCTTCTCAAATCTCTCCAAAAAAACGGACACACTTGTCATTTAAAAAAACAAATAAAAAGAAACAAAACCATAACTGAAGCAACCATAAGGCCACATAGAGTCCAAATCTGGGCAACCCAAAATAGTCCCTCCAGGGTTTAGACAACCAGATCAGGACATATGGAACAAGTCCACATAATGTCCAGTTCAGATTGGTCAGATTAGTTGGCTAATAGTAATGCCATAAGACCAATTAGTAATCTAAAGGGGGTCATACTTAGTGATACGAGCATCATAGCAAACTCTAGGAATTGTTTATAAAGGCGTTGATATCTGTATCCACATTAAGCCCATGGGGCAGATAAGTTCTTAGCTGATATACCCATGACATTTCCTGTTTTGAAATGTCTCTAACCAGAGAACTGCCCCTCCAATGGGGCCTATATTTGTCAATACCTATAAACAAAGTGCTAGTGGGATTCCTCCCATGCACTAAGTCATAATGTCTGGATACCGAGTGCTTATCAAAGCCCTTCCTGATGTTTGCTATGTGCTCATTCAGTCTAACTCGTAGTGCCCTCTTGGTCCTTCCTGCGTATTGGAGCCCGCAGGGGCATTGAATAAGGTACACTACCCCTTCAGAAGAGCAAGTGAGGAAGGGTTCCACTTCATAGGACCTGCCGGTACTGGTAGATATGAAATGGGAGATCTTTCTATCTTGGCACCTATTTAGAGTGCATACTTGACACTTTTTACATCTATGATATCCAGTTAAATTTTGCAAAAAGGTTCTCCCGTGGGGGATCCTGCACACTCAGGACAATGCGACTGGATAGTGAAGAGGCTCCCCTAAAAACAATTAGCGGCCTCTCTGGAAAAATAGGTGCCAGTAGCTGGTCACTCGCTAGCACATGCCAATGTTTGCGTATCAGACATTAGATGTTCTGATGCTGTGCCGAAAAAGTGGTGATGAATAGAAGAGAAAATTCTCTTCCGCCCCACTCCTCGGTCCGGTCATTCAAAAGAGACTGTCTATCGGTCTCCCTCATGGATTTTACCAGATGTGAGAGGGCAAATGGATCATAATAACCCTTCTCTATGAATCTATTAGAGAGAATGGTTGCTTGATTGTTAAAGGCTTCCACCTCAGTGCAATTCCACCTCAGTGCAATTACGAGGTGATTGAGTCACTCCCCCCCTATTTTGTGGTTCTATAATTAGCGCAGCTATATATATTTTTTCCAACAAGGGAAACTACCAAGTAGTACCACAGCCAGAACAGAGGCAAATGTGTATTTAATCAAACAGGTCTGGGCCCAAGTATTGGCCCAGACTCCCCCTAAATTTTAAATAGCGCCCCCTAGATTTGGGGTGGGCGCTACATATATATATTTTTTTATTATTAATTAGCAGTTACTTTTTAAATGGACTACTAAAACGCTCTCTTTATGTGAATGCCACATACATTTTTGAAATGATAGATTTATTCCGTTCTGACGACATATTTTTTCATATACCCTAAAAGCAAGCTAGAAATAAGAGAATGCATGAATCTTCTTTGCTACTCAGGAACTATCTTAACCACCTGCTGTTTGTAGCTCAGTGTATAAGTACAAATCAGTGAAATCCTATGTGGTTTTGTGCAAATTTTCAATCAATGTAAACTGATTTGTCTTTTCAGAAGGTTAAGGTAGTTTAATGGTTGAAAGCACACTGCTGTTCAGCAAGATGCAAAAGTCAAAGGGTTAGAGGATTAGGCATTTATTTCCTTTTAGGCTTACCAAGTCTTTTCTCATCCAAAGACATTTTTAATCACATTTAGCCATAGTTTAAAATGCAAGCTTGAAAGTTATACAAAGTGTCAACAGAAGGGATAAAAACATTTCTTGGATTATTCTACATGTCAGAGATCATTGTTTGTTGATGTAGTTGTTTTATACCGATAATAATTATAAGTAGAATGGTCACAGATGCATATCTAAGTTTTTGATTTAAAAAATAAAAGTGGGAAAAAAACTGCGCTAAGCCAAAAAGAAAAGGAAAGCTGCCAGCACTCAAACAAAGTAGGTAGAAATCAAAATAATTAGTGCAGCGCTAAAATGTATCAAAATACAATGTCAGTGATAACATATGATATGTGACATAAATTGCAATAATGGTGACTCAATAATAAAGTCCGTGTATAAAGACCAGATATCACAAATAATGTGATGCTGGAGAAATTAAACACTGAATGTGAAAAAGTCCATAAACAAACAAATATGTGACTCTCCAATCGCTGGCATGGACTGATGATACTCTAGTTGACTGCAGGGATCATACAGGCATCAAATGTTAATAATAGGGTACTCTTACCATGAGTTGTGGACTCTAACTGCTTTACAACAGTGAGTCTAAAACGCTTAGTGGCCTCTAAGGACCTGGGTCACTGCAACAAGGACTCTCCGGATGTTGGTGCGTTTCTCGATCCTTCGGGTGAAATGAAAACCAGGAACAGCAAAAATGACAGGAACCAAACAAATGGGCCTTCAGATGCAGGACAAGAGGGAACTAATAGTTCCAGCAAACTCGAAAAAGAAAAAGGAGAGAGTGCTCCAAATGGTGCAGGTCAAAAACAAACCATGACAGGTTTTATTAACAAGTCATAAGCAGTGGCGGCTGGTGAAGTTTTAGGATGGGGGGGCGCCAGACCCCGCCCTTCCTTTTTGACCCCTCCCACTTGTTGGAAATGGGCGTGGTTTCATCAAAATAGTGGGCGTAGCTCTAAGGTGGTGTGGTTAGAATCTGAGATGAACAGGGGATGGAGGGAGAGCAGGTCCAGATCCTACACAACAATAGAAATGTGTATTCTAGAAAGTTTAACAATCAGCAGATAAAGATATTTCAATCATCCCGGCACCATGGTCATTATGGTCTCAGGATGATTGAAGCGCATTATTTATATTATTACATTGTAATATAAAATAAAATCATTCAACTCACCATAATGCAGAATCAGTGGGATCTCTGAGCGTGTCGCCTGCCACCAGATGCCATCAGGTGTCCCCAGCGGAGTCCCTCCTTACAGGCAGCCCTGTGTAACATCAAATGTAGCCTCTCTCCCTATCAAATGCAGCCAGCACCTGTCCCATAAATTGCAAAACACTATATATTATTATACACAGAGTGCACTATACAGCATACACTATACACAGAGAGCATTATACACAGAGCGCACACTATACACAGAGAACATTATACACAGAGCATACTATACACAGAGCATACACTATACACAGAGAACACTATACACAGAGCGCACACTATACAGCACACACTATACACAGAGCACACACTATACACAGAGCACACACTATACACAGAGAACACTATACACAGAGCGTACACTATACACAGAGAACATTTTACACAGAGCGCACACTATACAGCACACACTATACACAGAGCACACGCTATACACAGAGAACACTATACACAGAGCGTACACTATACACAGAGAACACTATACACAGAGAACACTATACACAGAACGCACACTATACACAGAACGCACACTATACACATTGTTATTGTTTAGGGTGGAGAGGCAGGAATAGGCAGGAAGAGGGGTTATTGTTTAGGGTGGAGAGGCAGGAAGAGGGGTTATTGTTTAGGGTGGAGAGGCAGGAAGAAGGGTTATTGTTTAGGGTGGAGAGGCAGGAAGAGGAGTTATTGTTTAGGGTGGAGGGGCAGGGAGGGAAGTTATTGTTTAGGGTGGAGAGGCAGGAAGAGGGGTTATTGTTTAGGGTGGAGAGGCAGGAAGAGGGGTTATTGTTTAGGGTGGAGAGGCAGGGATGGAAGTTATTGTTTAGGGTGGAGAGGCAGGTTATTGTTTAGGGTGGAGAGGCAGGAAGAGGGGTTATTGTTAAGGGTGGAGAGGCAGGTTATTTTTTAGGGTGGAGAGGCAGGAAGAGGGGTTATTTTTTAGGGTGGAGAGGCAGGAAGAGGGGTTATTTTTTAGGGTGGAGAGGCAGGAAGAGGGGTTAGTTTTTAGGGTGGGAAGGTGGGTTATTTTTTAGGGTGGAGAGGCAGGAAGAGGGGTTATTTTTTAGGGTGGGAAGGTGGGTTATTTTTTAGGGTGGAGAGGCAGGCAGGGGTGCCGTTTTAGGGTGGGGAGAGGTAGGGAGGGGGGTTATTTTTTAGGGTGGAGAGACAGGGAGGGGGCCATTTTAGGGTGGGGACTGGGAGAGGTAGGGAGGGGGGGTTTTGTTTAGATTGGAGAGACAGGGGGGGCCGTTTTAGGGTGGAGACTGAGGCAGGGAGGGGGTTCTTGTTTGCAGTGGAGAGACAGGGGGGGCCGTTTTAGGGTGGATTGGAGAGGCAGGGTGGGGGGTTCTTGTTTAATATGGAGAGACAGGGGGGGGCCGTTTTAGGGTGGAGAGGCAGATTGGGAAACCCACAGGCTCTGCAGCAGCTGAGAAGGAGAAGTGAACAGAAGGAGGGGGGCCAGGCTCACAGCAGGACACAGTACAGTACACACTGAGCCTCAGTCTATCTGCCGTGCAGAGGAGTCTGACTGGATGGGAAGCAGAGTGACAGTGAGTGAGAGAGCTCAGCTCACATCCATCCCCGCACCCAGTCACTCACCTTCTGCCCTGGTTCCCCTGCGCTCAGGTTAGGCAGGCACTGCACCCACCTGCCACACATGATGGGAACTTGAAGCAGCTGATAAGTGTACTAGGGGATCGGGAGCAGGCTTCTTTACCTGGCTGGCTGCAGGCTCACGCTGATGCGTCCCTCTGAGTTGCATAGTGCCGACGTCACTTCCTGTTGTCGGCACTATGCACAAGCACAGCATATACTGGGTGCCGTGCACCCGCCCGGTCACAGATCCATCGCGCCGGAAGCTGTGGCGCGATGGGCATAGCCACAAAGGCATATTTTGCCTGCCAATGTAGCGTCTCGTCTGCAATCTTGTGATTGCACAGACGTGGCGCTACTCATACCGCACTGCACCCGGCGCCCAGCGCCCGGGCACAGTGCACATAGGGACCTTTTTTTTCTTTTTCTTTTTTTTAAAGGGACATGTTTAAATAATTTTTTTTTTATTATTATTTTTTTTTTTTTACTGACTTGGGGGGAGGGGGGGCGGCGCCCGGGCGCCCCCTATGGACGGGCCACCACTGGTCATAAGAAATGACAAAATGTTACAATATAAAGGTGATCACAAGAATAAAAGCAGTATGGGGTGTTATAATGCAAACCCAACGCGTTTCGGCTCAAACAGCCATCAACAGGGGCATATCATTGCACCCCCATACTGCTGGCTTTTATACAAGAAATGACAATCAGACACTCCCCCAAAGGGGCGGAGTCAAAACAGGATGTGGTATAAAGCACTTCCTTAACTAATAAACACATATAGATGAGTTAAAAATATATATGTAATTCATATTAGTATGGAGAATTCAAACCTGAACGTTCTCAAAAGCATCTGGAATCTATTGTTCTCATAATATCAAGTTTATGGTACTGTATCTAAAACACGGATATGTCATCAGGGCCACAAATGCGGGCACTTTCTTGTGTCCCCAATAGAACAAAGTTCTCAGTGTGACCACAATAGGTAATGTCTACCACATGATATCATGAATATAGTATGCTAATTACTAGACCCAGTAACCTCTTTCACTGATGGTTGGACCCTCTCACTGCTGACACGCATACATACATCAATGCGTGTACTGGTAACCCCAGAGGCTCATGGTACACATCCACTCATAGGGGACACACTATGCGAATGAAGTTGACGTATAGAGGATGTCCTGCGTCATTCCCCTTCTCACCGCGATTTCCGTGGGTGACGTCAGACTTCTCATTCACAAAGATCGTCCACCATTGTGTGGACATCAGCAGCGATCCTCCAGGGGAATGAGCAGTCCGTGTGGCCATGTCAATCAACGCCGTGGCGCCCAGGACTGACGTCACGGCGTCAGCATGAACCACAAGGTACCCGCTCGTCCAATCAGATCCCAGAGAGCAGATCATGTGACTGCAACAATGGGTCACATGATCGGAGTATGTAATTTGTTCATTGCGATTGTAGGAGCAACTTCCCTCACCATCTTAAAGATTGGAAAGAGGAAAAATGAACGAAAACATATATATATACTAAACCTAGCTATTCTTCTGGCTGAAAAACAGTAGGAATCTGTATTTAAATTATATTAATAAAACATTAATAAACCATACATAGTGCCCTTGCATGACGTGTACCACCCCGCCCAGAATGGGTGGCGCACATGCATGGACACAAAAAAATGACAATATCCAAAGACTAAAATATGCAAAACACTCGCAAATCAACAGAGGTATATACACTTGGAAAAGCTTCAAATGGGGACTGTGAGTGATCTGCACATATACCTCCAAATATAACCCGTAGTTGGGCATATTGGGGATAATAATTATTTATCTCATGAAAAATTACAATGATCCAAAAGGGTACATATACACATTAGCAGGTCATATTGGTATGGTCTTATACCAAAACACGACCCCTGGGTTCTCACGCCCGGTTAATGAAGCAATTGACATCTCAATCGACATTCATACCGTGGGGTGAGTAACACCTGAGCTTGTGCATCCAATACATCTCCAACCTGGAAACACCACGTAAACGGGAGTCTCCCCTCCAATGAGGAACAAACCTGTCAATGACTTGGAACTGCGTACCCTTGGGATCTTTGGCATGGTGTTCTAGATAATTTCCCGGGACACCGTGTGTTTGGGACAGCCCTTACGGATTTTAGCCACATGTTCATTTACTCTGATGGCAAAGTTTCTAACGGTACATCCCACATATTGCAGCTTACAGGGACAGGTTATAAGATAGACAATAAAGCTAGTATAACAGGTAGTAAAATGCTTCATAGTGAATATGCGATTGGTTACGGCAGAAGAGAAAGTGTCAGTCCTACGTCTACCCATAACGTTGACAGCACACACATTGCATTTTCGACACGGATAATAACCGTTGGCTTCAGGGAAAAAGGAGACTTTCTTGGGGGGGTCTATGGTGTTGGAAGCTATATCGCTCTGAATAGAACGTGCACCCCTAAAGATGACTCCTGCCTTCTCCGGTAAGGAAGGTCCAACAATTTTGTCACTGCGTAGTACTTTCCAATGCCTGTTCAGGATCTTTTTAACTTTGCAGTGTTGGGTGGAGTATGATGTAAAATAAGACCACTTTGGGCTTATCTTCCAGAAGGGAGGATCTACTAACAGCAGATACTGCACTGATGGCGCCATCCAATTCAGTAGGCCGATATCCCTTATCTAGAAATCTCCCTTTTAAAATGCTGCATTGAGAATGGAAATCTTTTTCATTAGTGCAATAGAGGCGGAGAAATTGACCTCTACGAGCAGATTCCAACCACTGGCGATGATGGCAACTATCGACCTCCGGTCAGTAGGTTTTGAAATATGTTTTAAATTCAAATTTCGCCGACTTGATTCTGAGCATGCGCGGGTTTTGAACCGATGCTTTCTGTACTAACCATCGGTTTGGACCGATCGGGCAGCGGTCCATCAGTTCGATTTTAAAGCATGTTTTAAAATTTTGGACCGAAGGACAACAGACCCATGGGCTATACGCACGGTCAGTTTGGACCGATGAAACGGAACCTCGGTCCATTCTCATCGGTTTTGTCCGACCGTGTGTACGCGGCCTAAGTCAAAGAAATGTATGGACGTGTGGCTGGCTTCATACGTCAAAATGATACCCCGATCATTATTATTCAGGCCGGCCATAAAGGAATCTAGCGATTCCCTATCCCCTTTCCAGAGGAGGAGGATGTCGTCTATGTAACGTGCCCATAGGATCAATTCGGGTCTCTTCAGGGCATAGACGACATCCTCCTCCCACTGGGCCATGAACAAATTCGCAAGGCTGGGAGCATATTTAGCCCCCATAGCCACGCCTTTGATTTGGGAGAAAACAGTTCCTTGAAACCAGAAGTAGTTGTGTCTGGTGGCGAATCTCAATAATTCCAGAATAAAATGTATCATTCATTTCACCCGAAGGATCGAGAAACGCACCAACATCCGGAGAGTCCTTGTTGCAGTGACCCAGGTCCTTAGAGGCCACTAAGCATTTTAGACTCACTGTTGTAAAGCAGTTAGAGTCCACAACTCATGGTAAGAGTACCCTATTATTAACATTTGATGCCTGTATGATCCCTGCAGTCAACTAGAGTATTATCAGTCCATGCCAGCGATTGGAGAGTCACATATCTGTTTGTTTATGGACTATTTCACATTCAGTGTTTTATTTCTCCAGCATCACATTATTTGTGATATCTTGTCTTTATACACAGACTTTATTATTGAGTCACCATTATTGCAATTTATGTCACATATCGTATGTTATCACTGACATTGTATTTTGATACATTTTAGTGCTGCACTAATTATTTTGATTTAAGTTTTTGATTTACTGCACATTGTGTCCTATTCTTGATTATATGCTATCATTTGATGGAGGATCATTTAAAGTGTTGAACAAACTTCACAGTGGCTGATAGCCACTTACCTATTACTTAGCTTCATGCTTAGAGCAGAACTTCTGCCAAAAATGAAAAGGATAAATATACAGTGCCTTGAAAAAGTATTCATACCCCTTGAAATGTTCCACATTTTGTCATGTTACAACCAAAAACATAAATGTATTTTATTGGGATTGTATGTGATAGACCAACACAAAGTGGCACATAATTGTGAAGTGGAGGGACAATAATAAATGTTTTTTTCAAATAAATATGTGAAAAGTGTGGCGTGGAGCCAGGTTTAAAAGACCGATGTTTTAATAATTTGAGTCGGCAAGGAATCAGCAGGCTGACACATTTCATGATAGACAATTATGTGATGTCCAATGAGGAGATGGAACAGGCGTATGGGGGGACATAGATTTATGGAGACAAAATCAGCTGAAACCTTTATAGGCTCCTTGAAATTACGAAGGGAAGATATAGGGATAGATGAAAGGAGAACCAATGAGACATGCGCTATCATGTATGTATAATTTATTGATTGAGTCAGAAGCACCACAAGAACTTGTTTTTTACAGGCGTGGGAAAGGGACCTGGGCATTAAGTTTTCCGAGAATCAGAAAAATAAGATTTTCTTATTTACACATAAGGCGTCAATGGCATCCAGATATCAGGAGGGGGGATACAAAGTATTGACTAGGTGGTACAGGACGCCAATATTATTAAATCGGATTTTTCCCCAAGTATCAAACTTGTGTTGGCGATGTCAGGAAGCAGAAGGCACCATGATACATATTTTTTGGGGCTGCCGAAAACTAAAAGAATTTTGGAAGAGGGTCTCGGAAATAATTCAAGAAATTACCAGGGTGAATCTTGGAGATAGACCGGCAGCATTTTTGCTACACGATATCCCACTATCTGTCGAAAAGTATAAGAAATCCTTGTTAAGGCATCTGATCACAGCAGCAAAGGCCTGTATCCCAATTTTATGGAAGAGTACGGTATCCCCAACAAGGATACAATGGCTGAGTAGAGTAACAGAGATCCAACAGATGGAAAATCTCACTATGGGATTGAGGGAGCGAGAGGAGGAGTATTGGAGGATTTGGACCCCATACATTATGTACAGGGAACAAAATCCTTAAGGGCAATCTAACAAACGAGGTGAGGGGACGGGGCGGGGGAGGGGGGGAGAGGAACACATTTTTTTTAGTTCTCCTTTTTGTGTTTTTTTTTTTTTTTTTGTGGGGTAAGCGGGAGGGTAATAGGGATACTGTCTCTCCCTTTGTTTAAAATACTCCTCTGACTGGATAAGTCAGAGGAAGTAAGAGTAGAAAAAGGGTCATACTGGAATAAGGGAAGGGGGAGTTGATATGGTGATAGGCATATGAGGAAGAACGATATATAATGAATAAGAGATGTCTAGTTGATGTGAAATACGGATGTAATTGAATACAATGTGATAAAGAGGTTGTTTTGAGGATAAAAATATATAAAATAAAGAATTAAAAAAAAAAGTGTGGTGTGCATTTGTGTTCAACCCCCCTGAGGCCCCATACACACGAGAGGATTTATCCGCAGATACGGTCCAGCGGACCGTATCCGCGGATAAATCCTCTCGAGGATTTCAGCAGATTTCTATGCGATGGCGTGTACACACCATCGCATTGAAATCCGCGCTGAAATCCTCTGGCGATGACGTGTCGCGCCGTCGCCGCTATTATGACGCGGCGACGGGCGCGACGCTGTCATATAAGGAATTCCACGCATGCGTCAAATCATTACGACGCGTGCGGGGAATCCCTTTGGACGGATGGATCCGGTGAGTCTGTACAGACGAGCGGATCCATCCTTTGGGATGGACTTCAGCAGATGGATTTGTTGAGCATGTCAGCAAATATTCATCTGCTGAAAATCCATCCCAGGGGAGATTTATCCGAGGATAAATATCCGCAGGAGTGTACATACCATAGAATCTATCCGCTGAAACCCATTTGATGGGATTTATCTGCGGATAGATTCTATGGTGTGTACGGGGCCTTAGTCAATACTTTGTAGAACCGCCTTTTGCTGCAATTATAGCTGCAAGTCTTTTGAGTCTCTACCAGTTTTGCACATCTAGAAAGCAAAATTTTTACTTATTTGCAAAATAGCTCAAGCTCTATCAGATTGGATAGAGATCATCTGTGAACAACAATTTCCATGTCTTGCCACAGATTCTCAATTGGATTTAGGTCTGGACTTTGGCTGGGCCATTCTAACACATGAATATGCTTTAATCAAAACCATTAAATTTTAGCTCTGGTGTTATGTTTAGGGTTGTTGTCCTACTGGAAGGTGAACCTCATCCCCAGTCTCAAGTCTTTTGCAGACACTAAGAAGTTTTCTTCTAAAATGCCATGTATTTGGCTCCATCCATCTTTCCATCAACTCTGAGCAGCTTCCCTATCCCTGCTATATAAAAGCATCCCCACAACATGATGCTGCCATCGCCATATTTCACGATGGGGATGGTGTGTTCAGGGTGATGTGCAGTGTTAATTTTTTTGCCACACATAGCTTTTAGGCCAAAAAAGTTCAATTTTGGTTTCATCAGACCAGAGCACCTTCTTCAGCATGTTTGCTGTGTCCCCCACATGGCTTCTGGCAAACTGCAAACAGGACTTTCTTTCAACAATGGCTTTCCTCTTGCCACTCCTCCATAAAGGCCAGATTTGTGGAATGCATGACTAATGCCCCGTACACACGACCGGTTTTCCCGTCTGAAAAAGTCAGATGAGAGCTTATGGCCGGGAATCCCGACCGTGTGTATGCTCCATCTGACTTTTTCCAACAGGAAAACTGCCGGAAAAAAAAAGAGAGCAGGAAAAAATCCTAGCGGGAAAACCATTCGTCTGTATGCAATTTCAACGCACAAAAAAAAGCGCTTTGCTCAGAATCAAGTCGACGCATGCTCAGAAGCATTGAACTAATTTTCTTGGCTCATCATTGTCTTTCATGTCAACCGCGTTCTTGGCAGTCAAAATTTCACCAAACTTTTGTGTGACCATGTGTATGCAAGGCAGGCTTGAGAGGAATTCCGTCAGGAAAACCATTGTTTTTTTTTTTCGACTGGAAAACGGCTCGTGTGTACGGGGCAATATAGTTGTCCTGTGGACAGATTTTCCCACCTGAAATGGTGATCTCTGTACCTCCCCCAGAGTTACCTTGAGCCTCTTGGCTGCTTCTCTGATTAATGCTCTCATTGCCTGGCCTGTCAATTTGGTGGACAACCATGTCTTGATAGGTTTGCAGTTGTGCCATGCTCTTTCCAATTTTTGGATGATGGATTGAACAGAGCTCCACGAGATCTTCAAAGCTTGGGGTATTTTTTTATAACCTATCTTTTAAACTTCTCCACAACTTTATCCCTGACCCATATGGTGTGTTCCTCGGTCTTCATAATTCTGTTTGTTCACTAAGGTTATCTAACAAACCACTGATGGCTTCACAGAACAGCTGTATTTATACTGAGATTACATTACACACAGGTGGACTCTATTTTCTAATTAGGTGACTTCTGATGGCAATTGGTTCCACTAGATTTTAGTTAGGGCTAAAGGGGGCTGAATACAAATGCACGCCACACTTTTCACATATTTATTTGTAAAAAAAATTGGAAAACCATTTATCATTTTTCTTACACTTCACAATTATGTGCCACGTTTTGTTGGTCTATCACATAAAATCCCAATAAAATACATTTACATTTTTGGTTGTAACATGACAAAATATGGAAAATGTTAAGGGGTATGAATACTTTTTCAAGGCACTGTATGCAGTGAAGTAACTTAATTTACTGGAATGCTTTTCCATGTTCTCCCTTGGGTCATTTAACTGATGATGACACATGCACCTCTGTACAACTATGCGTAGAGAGGGTATAACATTTTTTTTTCTTCTTGTAGCTTTATTTCTCTTCTTCGATCCAGTTTAGATATCTATTATGGTGTAATTTTAGGTCCCAGGTGAGCTTTGTACTTCCACTACTGCTGAAGTCAGGAGCCAGTAAAGCTTATTAGCTGATGATCACTTGGATAAATTAGAATCTTTTAGGCTATTTCTTTCACTGTTCAGCAACAATAAATCAATTCTCACTATTATCTATGTACTTGCAAGGGCCTTACTTGATCATGACCGGATCAGTGTGACCTAAGATTTGCTGAGAACAGATCTTTAGCTACCAGTATTTAAATACCGTATGTATCGGCGTATAACACGCACAGACGTATAACACACACCCTAACTTTAAGAGGGAGTTATAGGAAAAAAAACTTTACACAAGCCCCCTGCGTATAACACGCAGGCATAGTTTACCCTCTATTTTCAGGGTAAAAAAGTGAGTGTTATATGCAGTACAAATGACAATGCAATAGGATTCTGCACGTTAGATATTTATTCTCAGTGAATCCAAGGGAAAATAAAGTCTCATCAGATATTACCAGTCCAAACAACACCCCTCCCCAAAAGAAAAAAAAATTGATATCTGGAGCAGTGTGCTACCTACCTCAATAAAATAAAAGCTCCTTCATGATATCACTGGCCACCACTTTGAACTCTTACCAGGGATTTAGATCACAAGAATATAAGAGGAATATTAGATGAACCAATGGACTAATGGCGATACATACTTGCGCATTGATTTGAAAAACGAAGAGGCACACATTTGTATTAATGAAAAAAAGAGGGAGAAAGAGATGCGGGTGGTGGCGCTGCCTAGCCCTAAAGAGTGATCTTAAAAGGACCAATGAGAGTAGGAGCTAATGTCCTATTAAATATATATATATATATTATTCCTCAAAAGATAGTCTTACAAATGTGTGAGAGACTAATAAGGTGCAAATAAACAGTGATCGTGTAGTGCTATCATTATAGGTGAGCCTTAAATCCCTTTAGGATATATCAGTGTAGGCATCAATCCTTATACAGCTGTGACTACTATACGAAGGCTATAGGTGTAAGTAATAAAGTGAAATAATAATGATGCAAACCAGCAGATGCTGCTTAACGTTGTACCATAAGTGACAAAATCCTTATGTCAGATGGATGACATTTCACATTACATAAAAAACATCCCTCAAAAATAAATTAACCTATAATTAGTGAAAACAACTTAAAAAAAAGTCCAATAAAGTGATATTGAATGTCCAATGATTAATCAGTATTGAAGTTTCATTTATCTATATTCAAGTCGGTGTGTGATCTCACAGTGAAAAGTGTTTTATAACACGACAGGTGATCTTGAGGTGACTACAGGTGCTCCCCCACAAGGGTCCCCACTCACCAGCTCCAATCACCCCTCCGAGGGTATACAGCATATAAATCAGATCTCCTGGGCTTCCACTGTTCTGTTCCTCCGCTCACAAAATTAGCTGTGTGCAGGCATAAGCTCAGAAAGTTGGTACCAGCAAGTCTCCAATTACCTCAGAAAGAAAAAAGTATGGCTCCCATGGTGTAGTATCAAAAAATTATTTTATTAACTGCCACCATTAAAAATATATACATAAAACTGAGTAAAATATAACTGCTCCCTGTCTAAGCAGGCGTGTGCAGAGTAAAAAACGGGCACAGTATGTGAGCCAGGCTGGAGATCGCAGCGTGCGCTCCCACTGCGTTCCAGCTGACGGTACCCGGAAGTGACGTAATGTGCGTAACTCCGTCTTATGCGTTTCGTCATAGACGTCGTCTGAGGTGGTGTCAATGACTGCCTCATTACGTCCCTAAGAGAGAGCGCCACCACACTAATTCCGCCCCTTACCCTGGAATCAGCAAATATGGGAATCACTAAAGTGACCTTGCCCACCCCAATCCTAATTGTGGGCTGAGTGTGTTAGGAGTATTCAAAGCCCAGGAGGATGGACTGCTGGGGGTGGAAAAGGCGTTACACAAGAACACAAGTATGAAACAACAACAGATCAACTTTATCTTAGAAGGTTTGCAGATGGCTATGCAATGCAATTACTTCTGGTACAACAAACAAAGCTTTCTTTGTTCAAACGAAGGGAGTTGCTATGGGGGCTCGCTACGCTCCAAGCTAATGAATCTATGGGAGGAGGAGTACATTTACAAAAAGATCCCACAATTAAAAATGTACCGTAGATATATAGATGATCTAGTGATACTCTGGGATGGCTCAGCGGACACATTCCAACAATTCCTTTGGGAATTAGATACCAACAGATATGGTCTCACGTTCACAGGGAAATGGGACCAGGAACATATTGACTACCTTGACCTGGAAATCTACAAAAATGGGACCTCTCTGCATACTAGAACCTTCTTTGAGGTTACAGATCACAATGGTTACATACCTACCTCTAGTTGCCACCATCCTATATGGAAATCTAACATCCCATACTTTTTTCTTTCTGAGGTAATTGGAGACCTGGTACCAACTTTCTGAGCTTATGCCTGCACATAGCTAATTTAGTGAGCGAAGGAACAGAACAGTGGAAGCCCAGGAGATCTGATTTATATGCTGTATACCTCCGGAGGGGTGATTGGAGCTGGTGAGTGGGGACCCTTGTGGGGGAGCACCTGTAGTCACCTCAAGAACACCTGTCGTGTTATAAAACACTTTTCACTGTGAGATCACACACCGACTTGAGAATAGATGAATGAAACTTCAATACTGATTAATCATTGTGGTCATAAACGACATGACCTGGTCTGACCACGCGTCTATTGTTTTGTCTATTGAGGACTCTACCCCCTCCCAACGGGGTTTTATTTGGAGGCTCAACACTTTCTTCTTACAACAACAGGAGGTGAAGGATACGCTTGGTTCGCATTTAAATAATTTTTTTTGTGATAATGCGGGCTCTGTACAGAGTCCTTTTGTGTTGTGGAAAGCTCACAAGGCTGACATGCGTGGTATGTGTATACAGATGGGGGCGAGACTCAAGAGGCAGAGGCAGTGGCGAATCACTGAACTGACAAGCCAAATATCTGATTTGGAAACTTTAAACAAACAAAAAGCATCTCCAACTCTCTCAACTAACGAGACTCAGATATGATCTTAGGTTGCTTCTCCTTGAGAATTGTGAAAAAGCAACTAAAAAACTCAAGATGAACTACTATACCACCGGAAACAAAGCAGGGAAATTATTAGCTCAAACCCTTAAGGGGCATAATTATAAGTCCAAACAAAAGGAGTACCACCCCCAAAAAAATTCTGACGCCTTTAATTGTTATTATGGGACTTTATACAATTTGAAAGATGACCCCTCCATTACCCAACCTACCCCAGAAATTATAAATTAGTTTCTAGGAAAGTTGTCCATGCCTAAATTGTCACCAGACCATCTTCATTCTTTAAACTTACCATTCGTTGAAAAATTAATTCTTACAGTGATTGATTCACTTCCTATGAAAAAATCACCAGGCCCAGACGGCTTTAGTAGTGAATATTATAAGACATTTAAAACACTATTATCCCCGTTTTTGTTACAAGTGTTCCGCTCTGCTGCTGCCTCTGCCTCCTTCCCACCTGACATGCTGTAAGCTTTGATTGTTGCTTTACCTAAACCGGGGAAGGAGCCCACCTCACCTTCAAATTTTTGACCAATTTCATTATTAAATATTGATCTTAAGATTTATGCCAAATTGATAGCCATGCGCCTAGTGGATATTCTGCCAACACTAATACACCCGGAACAAACGGGTTTTACAAAACATAGACAAACCTCGGACGCTACACATCGCATGATCAACATCATTCACCTGCTTCTCTGCTTCTATCGTTGGATGCGGAGAAGGCCTTCGATAGGATCCACTGGATGCACCTGACCAAAGTGCTAGAATCCTTTGGATTTACTGATGGTATCATATCTGCCATTTTGGCCTTATACTCCAGGCCATCGGCTAGGGTTTACATGTCAGGCATCCTTTCAACTCCCTTGGTACACGACAGGGGTGCCCCCTACCCCCCTTGATATTTAATTTATTGATGGAACCGATTGGCATTTACATTAGGACGCACCCCGAAATTAAAGGATTTCAGGTAGGAAAACATACACATTTGATTAGTCTTTTTGTGGACGACATTATCATGATTATGATGGAGGTGGGCCCCTCCCTGGCTGCAACATATGATGCATTGCAACTATTTAATAGTGTTTCCCATTATAAAGTCAACGATAATAAATCGTTTATTTTGGGTCTTGGAATGGATGCTTCTACTTGTACTAGAATTAAAGCACGATACCCCTATACCTGGAACACAGAAGGTATACAGTATTTAGGTATTACATTGACTGCTCATGTAGATGACCTGGTGGAGGCCAATTACAATTTATTTCTCCATAACCTTAGTAAAAAACTACAGGACTTGTCCTGGAAGGAATCAACTTGGTCTGGCCACCTAGCGGTCTTTAAAATGATGGTACTGCCTCAGTTTATATATCTATTCAGGGATCTCCCTGTACTGGTCCCAGATAGTTTTTTTTTATAAGGCACAGTCCCTGGTGAATACATATCTATGGCAAGGATAAAAAGCTAGATGTGCCTTTCAAAAATTGCTGAAATCTAGGATGGCAGGTGGGGTGGGTCATGTTCTCCTTAGGGATTACCACACAGCCGCTCTTTTAGCTCAACTGAAATACTGGTTTCCAGGTGAGATTACTTCTAGATGGCAGGAACTGGAGTCCTTTCAATGCCCTCATTCCAGCCCTTATGATTTATTGCTATCTAGTAAATTATTAACCACTTCCCGACGGTCGTACGACTATATACGGCCGCAGGGTGGTTCTACTTCTCTGGGGCGCCGTCTTTTTACGGCCGCCCCTTTGCTCGTTCCCCGCGCTCCCGAGCACGCAGCGGGGAACTGCTGTGCTGGCCGTATCCCTTGGACACAGCCAATCATAGATCGCCGTGAACGGCCAATCGGAGTGGCCATATGCTAGGCGATCTGTGCGGCCAATGAGAGATGATCTCATATGTAAACATATGAGATCATCTCTCATTGCCGGCTAACACACTGACAGCGTCCTGTCAGGGAGAGAGGAGACCGATCTGTGTCTCTTGTACATAGGGACACAGATCGGTCACCTCCCCCAGTCACCCCCCTTCCCCCACAGTTAGAACACTATATAGGGTACACATTTAACCCCTTCCTCACCCCCTAGTGTTAACCCCTTCCCTGCCAGTCACATTTATACAGTAATTAGTGCATATTTATAGCACTGATTGCAGTATAAATGTGAATGGTGCCAAAAATGTGTCAAAAGTGTCCGATTTGTCCACCATAATGTCGCAGTCGCAATAAAAATCGCAGATCGCTGCCATTACTAGTAAAAAAAAAAATAATAAAAAAAAAAAATTCTGTCCCTTATTTTGTAGGCGCTATAACTTTTGCACAAACCAGTCGCTTATTGCAATTTTTTTTTTTTTTTACTAAAAATATGTAGAATACGTATCGGCCTAGACTGAGGATAACATTTTTTTTTTTTTTTTTAAATTGAGCTATTTATTATAGCAACAAGTAAAACATTTTTTTTTTCAAAATTGTCGCTCTATTTTTGTTTATAGCGCAAAAAATAAAAACCACAGAGGTGATCAAATACCACCAAAAGAAAGCTCTATTTGTGGGAAAAAAAGGACGTCAATTTTGTTTGGGAGCCACGTTGCACGACTGCGCAATTGTCAGTTAAAGCGACGCAGTGCCGAATCGCAAAAAGTCCTCTGGGCAGGAAGGGGGTTTAAGTGCCCAGTAAGGAAGTGGTTAAACAAACTTCTGCAAACCTATCACCTACTATACTTGCCTCTCTTCAGGCCTGGAGGAAACTGTTGAGTGAGCCTTTAGTGGACACTAACCCTAAGTCCATTCATCTCCTTATTATGAGCTTACACCTATTTATCCCGGACTTAAATGTTAAACACAGGGAATCTTTGGGTATATCTACTATTGCAGATTTGCGCTTAGGACCTGCTACTAAATCCTTCCGTTCACTTCAGATTGAATATGGCCTAGAACCTAGAGATTATTATACTTATGTCCAAACATTGCACTTATTGACCACTCCACTTAAGACATCTACTGATGTTCCGTGGCGAGTATTTATCTATTTAACCACCGCCAATACCTCCATTAAAGGTATATCCCTATTTTATAGCCTCTTAGGACAAAAAACTGTATTTAACAAAACTCCTTCCATGAGAACCACATGAACTGGACATGGATCATCAGTATTCATCTTCCCAGTGGAAATCTGCTGTCATATCTATTTATAAGGCTACTAGAAGTGCCAATTTATGGGAATTAGTTCAAAAAATACTTCTGCGGTGGCCTTAGAGGCTCTTTGATCCATATTCTGGGGAATTGTCCTTTGCTGAAGACTTATTGGGCGGGGATTTTCAATCTCATAGAGCAACTAACCAAATCCTGAATCCCCTACAATATAGGCCTAGCAATCCTATCTTTGGGTATAGATGCAGTTCCTTGTACCCACAGAAACGTTGTATCTCATGTTTTATTAAGCGCAAGATTAGAACTGGTGAGACGTTGGAAGACGGTAGATCTTCCTATCCTTATGGATGTAATTAGGTCCACTAATCAGCGCCCAGAGGCGATTCAGTTCGCATGTGCCACGCTATATAAGTTTTTCATTCATTCATTCATTCACTCTTCATATCACATACGAGACTATGTTTGAAGCTTCTCAAAATAAGTATGCTGCCAAGTGTCGGGTCTGGAAACCCTGGAAGGACTGGTATAGGAGCAATATGGCTAAACTATAATTTCTGATGTTACTTGAAATACATTTCTAAATGTCGCATCCAACTCGTCTTTTCCTTTTTCTATCTATCTATTATTTTTTCTTCACTTTTCTTGGTTTGTCCTTTTATTGAGTTCACTGTGGACATATACGATCCTTTATTTCATGACTTCTGCATTACAAAAGGTTCCTTTGAGATGACTATGTGTATGTGATGAGACATGATTGCTATATAGAGTGGGGTCCGGATCTCTGGGTGCAGCATGCTCGCTTTGGGGCGCCCGGGGTGTGGAGACCCACTAACGGAGGTTTTCCAGTGATACTCTTGATGGAACTTTTTTACTGCATATCGCCATGTCATCTTGGAGTTTTATTTTCTATTTTGACAATTGTATTGTTGAACTCGATTGTTCTAATTGTTGTTTTATGTTCAATGTATATTCTATTTGTATGCATTTAATCTCTTTTCAATAAAAATGTATTGAATGAAAAATGCATCAAAATTGCAGCAGGCAAGACATTTATAAGTACACCACATCCGCAGAGCACTGGTGTGAAGAGTTCTATAGAATTTAAAGGGATAGGTTTTTTCATGCAATTCTCTTCCACTTTTTTTTTTACCCCAAAGACACCCTTTAAAAACAGATCAGTGTAAAAGGGCCACTAAATGTAAAAGGGCTATATAACATGTGAACATTAGGCAGAAAATTTGGTGTTTTCAAAAAAGTTATTTCTGATTGGATGGTGAGAATTGCTGAACTTTTTTATTTGTCTTATTGAACAAGCCAGTCTATCAGCCACTTTTCACCCAATTTAAATATTTTTTATATCCTTACACTTTCTTGAAATCTAATTTGCAACATAGCAACCAGTGATAAAATTTGCTTTTTTATTTGTTATGAAAGGATTTACCCCACTGGTAAAAGGATTCTTTTTGGAGTGACATGGAAAGAAAAGCTCAAAGCTGTGCATGCTGTTTTCTGAGTGGGCCATTTCAAGTCTTCTGACGAATGGTATGTCCCACTGGAATTCTCTATGCACCAGGCTGAAAGGGCATGGATTAAGCCCCTTTTTGTGGATGTAAATGAAACAAAAAGAACTTTTATGATGTAGCAGCATAAAATAAGAGGCTTCATTGTAATACTGAGTGCAAAGGCCCTTTGAATGCGCAGTCAATGTTGCTGCCTGTTATTCATCGTAGACTAGAACTGGAGTAAATGCATCTCAAGTAGAAATCCTAAGCATCGCTCTTATTTCAGGCAATAGAGAGTTTATTGGCTTGTTTTAGTTCATTTTACCCACACCTACCAAAAAAAATAAAAAGAGGACTACAGGGAGATTTTACTCCTGTGAAATCTACTTCTAATTAAAACAAGTAATTAGTGTTGCTCCAGGCTTTGCGGTTGTACTCATTTTTGCCCGCCAGACCGCATTAGTTTTAAAACCAAGCCAATGTCTAGTAATAACAGATTGTAAAAAAAAAAAACGTCATTTGAAAAGTATATGAACATAAAGTTACTGTTCAGTCTCTGATTCTTTTTCTCCAGTAAAGTTTACCAGCATTATGTTAAGGGATATTAAATATTACTACTTCTATAGCGGTTCATGTAATTATAATATAGTCTGTTTATATAGCAGATTAAATATTGTTGGCTGAAGTGATGCTGCTTGATGACATTTTCAATTACACCCTCAGGTACTGGGGGCAAGAAAAGCCTCCCCATGTGTGCAGGAATTACATCATCATTGGCACATTGTGATGACATCATTTTCTACAAACAAAATTTATAACATCATGTTGGATACAGACCAATAACTAGGAATGTTAATGTGCTCTGAAAACATTATCAAAGGCATCAGTATATTAGCATGAGATTTCAAATTCACTGACTTTTTGCATGAAATGCATTACATTAAGGAAGAATTTGTATGTAAATACTAAAAGGAAACATCTCTTGTCAAAGATAAATACAATCATGGCACCCAAGGGCTGGCTAGCTGCACTGTATTAACCACTTTAGACCCAGACCAAAATGCAGCTATAGGACCTTGCCCCTTTTTGCGATTCGGCACTGCGTCGCTTTAACTGACAATTGCGCGGTCGTGCGACGTGGCTCCCAAACAAAATTGGCGTCCTTTTTTTCCCACAAATAGAGCTTTCTTTTGGTGGTATTTTATCACCTCTGCAGTTTTTATTTTTTGCGCTATAAACAAAAATAGAGCGACAATTTTGAAAAAAATTCAATATTTTTTACTTTTTCCTCTAATAAATGTCCCCCAAAAATATATAAAAAATAAAAAATTTTACTCAGTTTAGGCAGATACTTATTATTCTACCTATTTTTGGTAAAAAAATCGCAATAAGCGTTTATCGGTTGGTTTGCGCAAAATTTATAGCGTTTACAAAATAGGGCATAGTTTTATTGCATTTTTATAATTTTTTTTTTTTTACTACTAATGGTGGCGATCAGCGATTTTTTTCGTGACTGCGACATATGGCGGACACTTCGGGGGCGCTGATGGGGTTATGTGTTCCCTGAAGTGTGTTTACAACTGTAGGGGTGTGTGGCTGTAGGTGTGACGTCATCGATTGTGTCCCCCTATAAAAGGGATGGCACGATCGATGCAGCCGCCACAGTGAAGAACGGGGAAGCCGTGTTTACACACGGCTCTCCCCGTTCTTCAGCTCTGGGGACCGATCGCGGGTCTCCAGCGGCAATTGGGTCCGCTGGTCCCGCAGTCACGGAGCTTCGGACCGGGTCACAGGAGTGTGCCGCGGGCACGCGCCTTCGACCCACGGCTGGGTACTAGTACAGGTCGTACCTGTACGTACATGTGCCCAGCCGTGCCATTCTGCTGACGTACATGTGCAGAAGGCGGTCCTTAAGTGGTTAAATATTTGTTTGTGGTCTTAAATATACTTTAAGACCCCTTTCACACTGAGGGCGTTTTGCAGGCGCTATAGCGTTAAAAATAACGCCCTTAAACAGCTGCTCTAATCACTCCAGTGTGAAAGCCTGAGGGCTTTCACACTGGAGCGGTGCTCACCGCTCCTAATGCACTCCTGCCCATTGAAATCCCTTTCTCCTGCCCAAAGAACCCTTTCTCGGCCACTAGCAGAGGTTAAAAGCGTCCCACTAGCGCCCGAAATGCGCCACAAATCCGACGGTAAAATATTGGTGTTTTATCGCTACTTTACCGCAGACGCTCGGGGCGGCATAGTGTGAAAGCACTCTTGATTTCTTGTGGTCAAGAGCAATTGCACTACTGCAAGCAGGGCATTACATACCAGGAGCTTATAGGCACCGGAAACCTGGCACCTTAACCCCTTCATCATGGAGGGTAAAACAAATGCTAATGCCTAAATACAGTTTTGAAAAGTTTAATAAAAACTGTACATATCATTGCAATTACAGAGCCTTGAAAAAGTATTCATATGCCTTGAAATTTTCCACATTTTGTCATGTTACAACTAAAAACGTAAATGTATTTTATTGGGAGTTTATGTGATAAACCAACACAAAGTGGCACATAATTGGTAAGTTGAAGGAAAATAATAAATGGTTTTCCAAATTTTTACCAAATAAATATGTGAAAAGTGTGGTAGCATTTGTATTCAGCCCCCTTTACCCATAACCAAAATCCATGGGAACCAATTGCCTTCAGAAGTCACCCAATTAGTAAATAGAGTCCACCTGTGTGCAATTTAATCTCGGTATAAATAACAGTTGCTCTGTTAAGCCCTCATAGGTTTGTTAGAGAACCTTAGTGAACAAACAGCATCATGAAGGCCAATGAACACACCAGACAGGTCAGTGATAAAGTTGTGGAGAAGTTTAACAACTTGTCGCCCTCCAATGACATATTGACGTCGGCAAAGTGGTTGTAGAATCCTGAGTGGACGTCATATGACATCCTCAGGATTTTGAGCCGCTGACACCCCGCAACACCGATCAAGGTAAAGAGTCTCTCACGGAGACTCTTTACCACATGATCAGCCATGTCCAATCACGGCTGATCATGATGTAAACAGGAAAAGCCGGTAATCGGCTTTTCCTCACTCGCGTCTGTCAGACGCGAGTAGAGGAGAGACGATCGGCTGCTCCTGTGACAGGGGGGGTTTGTGCTGATCGATTATCAGCACAGCCCCCCCGAGGATGCCCACTGGACCACCAGGGATGCCCACTGGACCACCAGGGATGCCCACTAGACCACCAGGGATGCAAAAAAAGGTATGCCACCCTAGACCACCAGGGATGAGAAGGACACAAAAAATGGATGCCAATCAGTGCCGCAATGGCTGCCAATTGGTGCCCACAATGGGCATCACTGATTGGCAGGCATTGTTTGGCACTGATTGGCATCCATTAGTATAACACATATGATAGTGCCCATCTATGCCCATTCGTGCCACCTATCAGTGCCCATCCATGCCGCCTATCAGTGCCCATCCGTGCCGCCTATCAGTGCCCATCCGTGCCACCTATCCGTGCCGCCTATCCGTGCCGCCTATCTGTGCTAATCTGTGCCACCTATCCGTGCCCATCCGTGCCGCCTATCCAAGCCCATCCATGCCGCCTATCCGTGCCGCCTATCAGTGCCCATCCGTGCTGCCCATCAGTGCCGCATATTAGTGCCCATCAATGCCACCACATCAGTGCCACCTCATCGGTGCCCATCAGTGCCGCCTTATCAGTGCCCATCAGTGCAGTACCATCAGTGCCCATCAGTGAAAGAGAAAACATAGTTATTTACAATGTTTTATAACAGAAACAAAAAAAATCCAAATTTTCGGTCATTTATTTATTTTTTTTGCAGAAAATAAATATCCCAGAGGTGTACCGCCAAAAGAAAGCTCTATTTGTGGGTACAAAATGATAAAAATTTAGTTTGGGTACAGTGTTGTATGACCGCGCAATTGTCATTCAAAGTGCAACAGTGCTGAAAGCTAAAAATTGGTCTGGGCGGGAAGGTGTATAAGTGCCCTGTATGGAAGTGGTTAAAGCAGGGTTAGGTTATAAACAATACCCCAATAATTGAACATCTCATGGAGCACTGTTTAATCCATCATCCAAAAATTGGAAAGAGTATGGCACAACTGCAAACCTACCAAGACATGGCAGTCCACATAAACTGACAGGCCGGGCAAGGAGAGCATTAGTCAGAGAAGCAGCCAAGAGGCCCATCGTAACTCTGGAAGAGCTGCAGAAATCACCAGCTCAGGTGGGAGAATCTGTCCACAGGACAACTATTAGTAGTGCACTCCACAAATCTGGCCTTTAACCACTTAAGGACTGACTCCTGCAGATATACGTCTGTACGTCCTCTTTAAGTGCTCAGTCGTGGGTCGCGGGCGCGGTCCGAAGCTCCGTGACCGCGGCCGCGGGACCCGCGGACCCGATCGCCGCCGGAGTCCCGGGAACAGTCCCCGGAGCTAAAGAACGGGGAGAGCTGTGTGTAAACACAGCTTCCCCGTTCTTTACAGTGGCAGCTTCATTGATCGTGTGTTTCCTGATGATATAGGGAAACACGATCAATGACGTCACACGTCCAGCCCCGTCCCCCTACAGTTATAAAAACATATGAGGTCACACATAACCCCTACAGCACCCCCTAGTGGTTAAATTCCAACCAAATGTCATTTTCACAGTAAACAATGCATTTTTATAGCATTTTTTGCAGTGAAAATGACAATGGTCCCAAAAATGTGTCAAAATTGTACGATGTGTCCGCCATAATGTCACAGTCACGAAAAAATCGCTGATCGCCGCCATTAGTAGTAAAAAAAATTAAATTAATAAAAATCTCCTATTTTGTAAACGCTATAAATTTTGCGCAAACCAATTGATAAAGGCTTATTGTGATTTTTGTTACCAAAAATAGGTAGAAGAATACGTATCGGCCTAAACTGAGGAAAATTATTTTTTTTATATCTTTTTGGGGGATATTTATTATAGCAAAAAATTGAATTTTTTCAAAATTGTCGCTCTATTTTTGCTTATAGTGCAACAAATAAAAACCGCAGAGGTGATCAAATACCACCAAAAGAAAGCTCTGTTTGTGGGAAAAAAGGATGCCAATTTTGTTTGGGAGCCACATTGCACGACCACGCAATTGTCAGTTAAAGCGACGCAGTGCCGAATCGCAAAAACTGGCCAGGTCCTTTACCTGTATAAAGGTCCGGGTCTTAAGTGGTTAAGGAAGAGTGGCAAGAAGAAAGTCATTACTGAAAGAAAGCCATAAGAAGTCATATTTGCAGTTTGCCAGAAGCAATGTTGGGGACACAGCAAACATGTGGAAGAAGGTGCTCTGGTCAGATGACACCAAAATTGAACTTTTTGGCCTAAAAGCAAAACACTATTAGCTGGATTCAGCTAGGGGCGCGCATATTTGCGGCTGCGTAGCGTATTTACACTACGCCGCCGTAAGTTAGCTAGGCAAGTACTGTATTCAAAAAGTACTTGCCTGCTAAGTTACGGCGGCGTAGCGTAAATGTGGCTGGCGTAAGCGCGCCTAATTCAAATTAGGCTGAGGGGGTGTCTTTTATGTCAATATGGGTTGACCTGACGTGATTGAAGTTTTTTAGGAACGGCGCATGCGCCGTCCGTGTACATATCCCAGTGTACATTGCAGCAAAGTACGCCGCAAGGACGTATTGGTTTCAACGTGGACGTAAATTATGTCCAGCCCTATTCACGGACGACTTACGCAAACAACGTAAAATGTTCAAATTTCGACGCGGGAACGACGGCCATACTTAACATTATTAGTCCAGCTATTTGATGGAATAACTTTACGCCTGAAAATGCCTTACGTAAACGGCATATCTTTACTGCGACGGGCGGACGTACGTTCGTGAATAGGCGTATCTAGTGATTTACATATTCTACGCCGAACGCAATGTGGAAGCGCCACCTAGCGGCCAGACTAAATATTGTACCCTAAGATACGAAGGCGCAAGCCGTCGTATCTTAGATAGGTTTAAGTGTATCTCTGTTTGAGAATACACTTAAACTTAGGACAGCGCAGATTCCGAGTTAGGTCGGCGTATCTACTGATACGCCGGCCTAACTCTTACTGAATCTAGCTATATGTGTGGTGGAAAAGAACACACTGGGCCAGATTTACGTAGCTCAGCGGATCTATAGATCCGCTCGATCTACGTGAATTAAGATCCGCTCCCGCAAGTTTAGGAGGCAAGTGGCTAATTCACAAACCACTTACCTCCAAACTTGCGACGGCGGATCCTAAATCCCCCAGCGGAATTCAAATTCCGCGGCTAGGGGAGTGTCATATTTAAATCAGGCGCGTTCCCGCGCCTATTTAAATACGCATGCGTCGTCCGGGGAATTTCCCGGCGTGCATTGCTCCCACTGACGTCAATAGGACGTCAGTGGTTGCGACGTGAGCGGGACTTGCGACGCGCGTGTTCGTGAATCGGCGTACGCAAACGACGTAGGAAATTTCAAATTCGACGCGGGAACGCCGGCTATACTTAACATTGGCTGCGCCTGATAAAAGAAAGGGTAAGTATACGACGGAAAACCGCTACGGAAACGACGGAAAAACAATGCGACGGGTCCGCGTACGTTCCTGAATTTGCGTATCTCGCTGATTTACATATTATTTATCGTAAATCAGCGGGAACGCCCCCGGCGCCATTTTTAAATTTAAAAAAAGATCCGACAGTGTAACACAGTGTAACACTGTCGGATCTAGCCCTATCTATGCGTATCTGATTCTATGAATCAGGCGCATAGATAGGACCAGTTTACGTCAGAGATACGATGGTGTATCTGTAGCTACACCGTCGTATCTCTTTGTGAATCTGGCCCACTGAGTCAGCATCATGTTGGGATTATTTTCTTCAGCAGGGACGGGAAGCTGGTCAGAGTTGATGGGAAGATGGATGGAGCCAAATACAGGGCAATCTTAGAAGAAAAAGACTTGAGACAGGGGCAAAGTTTCACCTTCCAGCAGGACAACGATCCTAAACACACAGCCAGATCTACAATGGAATGGTTTAGACCAAAGCATTTTCATGTGCAGTGGTGGTGCGTCCATAAGGGGCGCACGGGCACTGCCCCCTCTCTCCAGCCACCCCCTCTAACACCAATAGATAGCTTCATGCTTTGCATGAATCTATCTATGGTCACTGCTGACACACCCTATTCAGTCACCCATCCCCTTTTCGGGTGTTCTGTGCCTGAATTACAGTGGCAGGGGGTGTTTTTGAAGCAGCTGATTAAAGCCACAGGCTCTAATAGACTTCAAAAAAGGTAAACAGCAAGCACCATGCTCGGCGCTTGCAGTTCACCCAGCTGTGTTAGAAAACAAATGAAAATTTGCTTTCCTAACACTGAACCGCCTCTCTGTCAATCAGGCGCTCGGGTCTGTTACCCGTCACCTGATTGGCTGAAACAACAGGCGAGGTGATTGGATGCCTATCAGGCGTCCAATCATAGCAGAGGACTGGAAGAGAGGATAGGAGAAGACATCTAGGAGCATGGAGGACACCGCTCCCCGCCCCCTGCCATCACCTGCTTCCCCACCTAAACAGGGTAAGTGCCGGGCATGTATTAGAATGGCTCAGTCAAAGTCCAGACCTAAATTGCCAATTGAGAATATGTGGCAAGACTTGAGAATTGATGTTTACAGATGCTCTCCATCCATTCTGACAGAGCTTGAGCTATTATTGGGCAAAAATGGCACTCTCTAGATGTGAAAACTGGTAGAGACATACCCAAAAAGACTATAATTGCAAAAGGTGGTTCAACAAAGTATTGACTCAAGGAGCAGAATACAAATGCACACCACACTTTTCACATATTTATGTGTAAAAAATTTGAAAAATCATTTATAATTTTCCTTCCAATTCACAATTATGTGCCACTTTGTGTTGGTCTATCACATAAAATCCCAATTAATTACATTTATGGTTTTGGTTTTAACATGACAAATTGTGGAAAATTTCAAGGGGTATGAATACTTTTTTAACCACTTCCGGACCGCCGCACACTGATATATATGTCGGCACCTTGAAGAAGGATATCTATGGTTATGGCAGCTAACTGCATAACTCAGGTATCCACTTCTTCAGTGGGCGGTTCGGTTTCCGATAATAGAGGTCTCTACGGCAGATTCGGCACAAGATCATGTGCCCTCTGCCGCTTACCGGAGCCGTCGGCAGTGGCGGAGGCAATCAGGTCTGCTCTCATGCTTGGTATGGAGATGAGTCAAAACGTCACTTCCACCCATAGCTCGTAAGGGCCATTTTTTTAATGCATTTAAGTGTAAATATGAGATCTGAGGTCTTTTTGACACCGGAACTCATATTTAAGCGGTCCTGTTGTGCTTTTTTTCTATTACAAGGTTTGTTTACATTCCTTGTAATAGGAATACAAGTGACACGATTTATTTGAAAAGTGTAAAAATAAAAAATAAAAAATTAAAGGTAAAATAAATAATAATAAAAAATTTGAATTATATTAGAATTTTTTAAATGTCGTCTATGGAGATTTCTAAAGGTAAAATTGTTTTGCCATTCCACGAGTGGGCGCAATTTTGAAGCTTAACATGTTGGGCATCAATTTACTCGGCGTAACATTATCTTTCACAATATAAAAAAAATTGAGCTAACTTTACTGTCATCTTATTATTTTATTCAAAAATAGTGTATTTTTTCAAAAAAAAGTGTGCTTGCAAGACCGCTGCGCAAATACGGTGTGACAGAAAGTATTGCAACGACTGCCATTTTATTCTCTAGGGTGTTAGAATTTTTTTTATAATGTTTGGGGGTTTCTATGTAATTTTTAGCAAAAAAAAATTAAAAATGTACTTGTAAACAACAATTCTCAGAAATAGGCTCGGTTCTTAAGTGGTTAAGGCTCTATACTTAGTGGCCCAGATTCAAGAAGCTATTGCGCCCGCGCAACCATAGGTTGCGCGGCGCAATAGCTGTTTTGCTCCCGCGTAGCGAATGCCCCTGATTCAGGAACATCGCTACGCGGACTGCAGCCTAGGATATGACAGGCATAAGCCTCCTTATGCCTTCATATCTCAGGCTGCATTCTTGCGTTGGCCGCTAGGGGGCGCGGCCATTGTGATCGGCGTATAGTATGCAAATTGCATACTACCACCGATTCACAAAAGTTACGCGGGCCCTGCGCACGCAAGGTACGGAGTTTCCGTACGGCGACTTTAGCGTAAGGCTGCCCCTTCTCATAGTAGGGGCAGCCAATGCTAAAGTATAGCCGCCCTTCCCGCTCGTGAAATTTAAATTTCACGTCGTTTACGTAAGTGATTCGTGAATGGCGCTGGACGCCATTCACGTTCACTTAGAAGCAAATGACGTCCTTGCGACGTCATTTGCCGCAATGCACGTCGGGAAAGTTTCCCGACGGAGCATGCGCTGTTCGCTCGGCGCGGGAGCGCGCCTAATTTAAATGATTCCCGCCCCCGGCGGGATCATTTACATTAGGCGCGCTTACGCAGGGCTAATTAGCATAGCGCCCGGCGCAATTTACGGAGCTACTGCTCCGTGAATCGCGGGCAAATCCAAATATTTGCGTGGGCGCAGAGCAAAATCTTTGCCCTTTGCCCACGCAAATATTCAGGCTCTACCTGAATCTGGGCCACTGTATCCAGTTGAATTATACGTTCTTTTTCAGGACAAGTTGAGCTTTCATTTGGTGGTTAATTGGTAATGGAAAACTGGTACAAAAAAGTAAAACAAAATATATTTTTTTTTAAATGTTGCTGTATATGCAAAAGATAAAGACCAAGGCCCAGATTCACAAAGCACTTACGCCGACGTATAACAAGTTACGCCGACGTAAGTGCAAATGTGCGCCGTCGTATCTGTGCGCAAGACCCACAAACAGATATGCGCCTAAAACCAGCCTACACCCCGCCGACGTATCTTGCTTACACCGGCGTAGAGTGGGCATACATTTAGGCTGGGAGCATGGTGCCGCTCCCATTGATTAGCCATTCAAACATGCAAATGAGGGAAATACGGCGATTCACGAACCTGCATGTGCCTGACGCAGGCTATGAGAGGTGCGCGTAAGTTGTACGTCCGGCGTAAAGTTAAGCCCCATAAAGGAGGTGCAACCCAGCAGCAGACATGCAAAGCTCTGCACCAGGGAACACAAGCCAGCGTATTTTACGTTGGACGTGTGTCTGGCTGGGCGTAGGTTACGTTCACGGCGTACGCAGTGATCCGGCGTATCTTAGGCAGTTGTTCCGACGTTATTGTGAGTAGGCGCAGGGGGATATGTCCACGTCACGGCGCATGCGCAGTTCGTTATACGTACTTGTCTGGCGCTCGGCCCATCATTTGCATGGGGTCACGCCTCATTTACATGGGTTTGCATGGGTCATAATTTTATTATCTCACTTTACAAAACTTAATTATATTGGCTTTTTAATACTATCAACAAATGCTAAAAAACGTTATTTGTCCATGCCACTGGTCCTACCCACTGCATTTCAACTCTATATAAACTGCTACTTGTTGTTGACAATACGGTCCCTTTATCATACATAGTTCATTGGGAGAGAGAACTAGAACAGAGTTTATCCCCAAACTAAACAAGCAATGTATTGAAATGAGTTTATTCATCTTCAATAAATTCCTCTATGGCAGATAGTAACTACAAATTGCTGACCAGGTTGTATTAAAAAAATGAGACCAGCAGGCTTCTCCCTTATGTTGGAGATGTAATAAAGAAGTGGGACCACTGTCTCGTATTTATATTATCCTCTGATTTCTGTATATTGCAATATTGAAGCGATGGATAAGATCACATTGATTTTTCTTCCACATGATCTGAGCCTCAAAATATAAAAAAATGCCATTTATTGAATGTAGTCAACAGCCTAATTGCAAAGCATTGGAATTTTTAAATCCACCTACAATTGGTGAATGATTGCTGATGATATCCAAAATCTGCCTGATGGATTGTCAAACATAGAATTGTCAAACAGTTTAACTTTTTGTATTTTTACTCCATCTGAGAAGGCTAGATAACTTTTAAAACCTCAGAAACCTATGGGGCCAGATTCACAGAAAAAATGTGCCGGAGTATCTACTGATACTTCTGCATATTTTCAAATTTGCCGCGTCGTATCTTAATTTGTGATTCACAAACAAGATACGACGGCTTTTGGCTAAGATCGGACAGGCTTACGGCTTCGTACGCCTTTGGATCTTAGGCTGCAATACTTCGGCTGCCGCTGGGTGGAGTTTGCGTCGTTTTCCAGCGTCGGGTATGCAAATTAGCTTTTACGGCGATCCACAAAGCTACTCGCGTGCGTAACGTTGTTTTTTCCCGTCGCAAAGTTAAGCAATCTTTTTCATGGCTTAACTTTACACCAGCCATGTTAAAGTATGGCCGTCGTTCCCACGTCGAATTTAAAAAAAAAAAATTTCGGCGTAAGTACGTTACGCACGTCGCCATTCACAAACACGTCGGGGCGCCGTAATTTCGCACAAAGCACGTCGGGAAATTTACTAACGGAGCATGCGCAAAATGCTCGGCACGGGAGCGCGCCTAATTTAAATGGTACACGCCCCATTTGAATTAGGCGGGCTTGCGCCGGACGTCTTTATGTTACTCCGCCGCAAGTTTATACTCAAGTGCTTTGTGGATCAAGCACTTACGAGAAAAACTTGCGGCGGTGTAAGACGATACATTACGCCGCCGCATTTGTACCTGAATCTGGCCCATAGTGATTAGATGGCCAATATACCCGCAGTGTCAATGAATTCACTCCATGCAGATGGCTAATTCTAAGAAATCATTATTGAACATCCTTAATACAGAATAAGAATGAGAAAAGACGCCGAGTTGCATGTTTCCTGCGTTGTCATGTTTTTATCATTTTATATGGTAACCTTTTAAGAAAAGACAAAAAGGCATAGGGCTAGATTCAGGTAGAAGTGCGGCGGCGTAACGTATCGTAGAAACGTTACACCGCCGTAAGTTTTCATCGCAAGTGCCTGATTCACAAAGCACTTGCGATGAAAACTACGCCGGCGGCCTCCTACTGCGCATGCTCCGTTTCGTAACTCCCGCCGTGCTTTGCGCGAAGTGACGTAATTTTTTCGAACGGTGGCGCGCGTAGCGTAATTCCGTATTCCCGGGCGGCTTAAGCAAACAACGTGAATTTTAAAATTTCGACGCGGGAACGACGGCCATACTTTATACAGCAATACGATTGCTGTGTAAAGTTAAGGCACCAAAAATGACAACTAACTTTGCGACGGGAAACTAGACTAGCGGCGACGTAGCGAACGCGAAAATCCGTCGTGGATCGCCGTAACTCCTAATTTGCATACTCGACGCTGGTTTACGATGCGAACTCCCCCCAGCGGCGGCCGCGGTACTGCATCCTAAGATCCGACAGTGTAAAACAATTACATCTGTCGGATCTTAGGGATATCTATGCGTAACTGATTCTATGAATCAGTCGCATAGATACTCTGAGAGATACGACGGAGTATCTGAGATACTCCGTCGTATCTCCTTTGTGAATCTGGCCCATAGTTCTGAGTAGGGATGAGCCAAACACCCCCGTTCTGTTTGAACCAGGCAAAAAGTTTGAGTGAACATTCAAACCCTATTAAAGTCTATTGGACATGAACATGAAAAATCATAAGTGCTCATTTTAAAGGCTTATATGCAAGTTATTGCCATAAAAAGTGTATGGGGATCCAGGTCCTACCCCAGGGGACATGTATCAATGCAATTTTTTTTTAAAACAACCATTTTTTCTGTTGAGTTATTTTGAGGGGACAGCAATTTACACTGTTATACAAGCTGTACACTCACTACTTTACAATGTAGAAACATGTCATTTCTTCAGTGTTGTCACATGAGAAGATATAATAAAATATTTACTGAAATGTGAGGGGTGTACTCACTTTTGTGAGATACTGGGCCAGATTCACAAAAGAGAGACGCCGTCGTATCTCTGTGATCCGCCCGTCCTAACTATGCGCTGATTCATAGAATCAGTTAAGCATAGATAGCCCTAAGATCCGACAGGTGTAATTGACTTACACCGTCGGATCTTAGGATGCAATCCTAGGCCGGTCGCTAGGTGGCGAGGCCATTGCGGTCGGCGTAGAATATGCAAATGACTAGTTATGGCGATTCACGAACGTCCGCGATGCCCGTCGATCTAAATTTACGTTGTTTCCGTCGAGATACGCGTCGTAAAATTAGGGCTACCTCCTAGGTGTTCTAAGCAATGTTAAGTATGGCCGCCGTTCCCGCGTCTAAATTTAAAATTTCACGTCGTTTGCTTAAGTCGTCCGTTAATGGCGCTGGACACCATTTACGTTAACGCCGAAACCAATGACGTCCTTGCGAGGTCATTTAGCGCAATGCACATCGGGTAATTTATCCGATGGAGCATGCGCAGTACGCTCGGCGAGGGAACGCGCATAATTTAAATGGTGCCCGTCCCATTTGAATTAGGTGGGCTTGCGCTGAGCGGATTTACGTTACTCCGCCGCAAGTTTACAGGTAAGAGCTTTGTGAATCAGGCACTTACGCTGTAAACCTGCGGCGGTGTAACGTAAATGGGATACGTTACGCCGCCGAGGAGTAACGTAATTGTACCTTAATCTGGCACACTGTGTGTATATATACACTACATGGTTTAGTACATATATATATATATATATATATATATATATATATATATGTGTGCATACACATACATTGCCTGCACTGTATGTATATATATATTCTACTCTGACTACATATATTTATGGTCGTTACCCTCTGACCGAGAGAGATGTGGATCACATAAACAGGCGACAAGACTAACAACATAAATAGACCTGAAGTGTGCCTTGGTGGTCTGGTCAGTATGCCAAGAAAAGGGGGCAAAAGACTCAGATAGGGAAATAGTTTATATTGATTTCTTGTAATTATTGAGCCAGCTCGGTAAAGGCTTGTGCCATTTCTTCATGAGGATTTGGGATGTATATGGCAAAACAAGGAGACTTCCCTCAGCCTGGTATCTTGATTAAGTGGTCTGGTACTCCCTGTTGGGAGGCAACTGAGGCTGCTCTAATTCGGAAAGAATGTCCAGAGAACTGACTGGGGTTTGAAGCCCAAGTTACTTAGGAGGATTCTGACATGCTTGACACACTGGCTGACACTCAGGGAGCTGGTTTAGAAAGGGTAGCAACGAGCTACCATCAGATTTGTTGGGTAGATGGAGCAGTAGTTGGTCGAGCACCATCACTGGGCGTCAGGCGTTGTTCGTCTGAAACAGGTTGATGTCAACCCCAGGGGCTGGTTTGTTGCGTTTGCAGACTGTGAGAGTGTAGTGGTTCGAAAGCGAGTCGGGTGGCGTCGGAGCAGTGTCTGACTGCCGGAGCCGCTGACTAAATTCACTAGGTTGTAGGGAACCGTAGAAGGCCTGGTAGATGGCTGTTTGGGTGACTAGTCTGGACAAAGCCCTAAACAGGGAACGAGTAAGGATTTTAGACATGTCCCTAAGAGGGGACTCTTGAAAGGTAGGTGCTTGCCACTGACTACAGGTTGGTGCTTCTGTATGCCCTGTAGGAGGGACTTGACTGCATGGGCTCGAGAATACTGACAGTTTACTGGGGTCCTGCAGGGACAGGAAATGCTGGATGCCATCGAGATATGGCGTGATAGTATTGTGAGAAATGGTCAGCTGCATGTGGCAATACGATATGAAGGCTAGGATGTGTCCAACGTTGCCTATTGCTGCTCTGGGGCAAGGGGCCAAAAAATTTGCGATTAGTGTTCCAAGCAGTGCGATATGCCTTCAGTGTGTTGCGTGCCAAGGAGTGGTTAATAAGTTGGATTGCGTTGCGTTGGTGAGATGCGACTTCAGTCCATCGTCAGCAATGTCCATGGTGGGACAGGGATAGTTGTTGGGTCGGCTCCAGGCTCTTGCTGGAAAAAACATCTATTCCAAGGTTGGAATAGGAAAGCGCATCAGCTGCTTTTTGCATTTGCCTGGAAAAGGTCTACATAAGACATTAACTGGTGACGGAGTGACAGCTGCGCGAGCCTGCGCAGGAAGTGATGGGGAGTAACTTAGATCTACCTTAATTGATGATGTCGGCTGTGGCCTGATTGTCTGTGGTGAAGAACAGTGTCTGTCCTGTTCAAGTGTGGTCCCAGACCTGGGCAGCTGCCACGATGGGGTGCAGCACGAGGCATGATGAAGACTGGGTGAAGCAAAAATTTAAGAGAATTTCTGGGGGCCAAGGTTCGGAGAACCAGTGGCGGCCTAAAAATGGCTGCAAAAGCCTTTGGTGGCTCGGCTGACACTGCCGGGATGAAGATTGGAATGCTGTTCTATCAGGTGGGGAAGTTGTCCCACATAGCTAAGTCTGCTACTGATGCTTGGTCTAGTTTGAGAACTTGGACTGGATCTTGCGTTGGTGTGAGAAAATCAAGACAATACACAGGTGCTCAACAAGACGATATACATGCACTCGCAGGCCAACGTGCACTCGCAGGCCAATGTGCACTCGCTGGTGCTGGATGAAAACCTGAACTAACCGCAGGGAAAAAACACAGAGAAAAGATGAGTGGCCCGCGTGCCACTGAAGATAAATGGCCAACTGGGTGCCACTGTGTGTTTGTGTGGCTGATTGTTTGTCACTGAGGTGTGTTTGCAAGTTTAGTTTGTATTCGGGTTTGCACGTAGGTGCGTGCCACAAAGTGTTTTATACTACTGCAGACAATATTGTGCGGTTGCAAGGGTGTCAGTAAGTGTCAGGTTGCTGGGACGATATTGTGTGGTTGCAGGGGCCTTGAGTATGAAGGTTTGTTTTGAGACGGCATTGCGTGGTTGCAAGGGTCTCAGTCTGGTTTGCCAAGATGGTACTGCGTGGTTGCAAGGGTCTCAGTCTGGTTTGCTGAGACGATATTGCGTGGTTGCAAAGGTCTCGATGATTATGAGGTTTGTTTTGAGATGGCATTGTGTGGTTGCACGGGTCTCAACAAGTGAGGGGTTGCTGAGACGATGTTGTGTTTCGCAATGGTCTCAAATGAGTGTCGGCCGCTGAGACAACTTTGTATGGCTGCAAGGGTCTGAATTTGGTTTCAGGTTGCTGAGATAATATTGCATTTGCAATGGTCTCAAATGAGTGTCAGGTTGCTAAGACGACTTTGTATGGCTGTGAGGTAGGGTGTGAGGTAGCTGAGATGATATTACATTTAGCAAGGGTCTCAAATGAGTGTCAAGTTGCTGAGCCAATATTCCCCTTTATTTTTTTATGAAAACGACTGAATGAAACGCTGGTAAACATGAGTTACCGCATCTGGCAGTGTTTACAAGCTGTTACAGGCATTGGCGTTTCGAATGCCTCTGAACATCCGTCTGAACCCATTTTTTTTTTTTTTCGGGAAGGTTTCTAAACTCAACTGCCTAGAAACTACTATACATGATCCTGTGTAAATGTACTGATAAGATAACAGAGGAGAAATCAGGGGCGTCTGAAAAACACCCAACTGTTCCTAAACGTCTGTTTACCAACAGCAGTGTACATGAGGCCAAAGATGATTTGTCTGGCTGCAAGGGTCTCAATGAATGCCAGGTTGCTGGGGTGAGATTGCATGGTCACAAAGGTCTTTGACGAGTGGGAGGTTGCTCAAGATGGTATTGCGTGGTTGCAAGGGTCTCGATGAGTGTGGAGCTGCTGAGACTGTATTGTGTTTGCAAGGGACTCAACAATGGTGTGAGGCTGCTGAGACGGTATTGTGTGGTTGCAAGAGTCTTGATGAGTGTGGGGCTGCTGAGACGGTATTGCGTTTGCGAGGGTCTCAACAATGGTGTGAGGCTGCTGAGACGGTATTGCGTGGTTGCAAGGGTCTTGATGAGTGTGGGGCTGCTGAGACGGTATTGCGTTTGCGAGGGTCTCAACAATGGTGTGAGGCTGCTGAGACGGTATTGCATGGTTGCAAGGGTCTTGATGAGTGTAGGGCTGCTGAGGCGGTTTTGCGTTTGTATGGGTCTCAACAATGGTGTGAGGCTGCTGAGACGGTATTGTGTGGTTGCAAGGGTCTTGATGAGTGTGAGGCTGCTGAGACGGTATTGCGTCTGTAAGGGTCTCAACAAGGGTGTCAGGCTGCTGAGACGATTTTGTATAGTTGCAATGGTCTCAACAGGTGTCAGGTTGCTGGGCCGAGATTGTGTGGTGGCAATTTTTTTTTCTGCACTTTTATATTTCTTTTTGTGTTTTTTTTTTTTTTTGCGTTTTTATATTTTTTTTATATATCTTTTTTTTGCGTTTTGTAAGGGTCATGTGTTGCAAGGGTCTTGACAAGGGTGTCATGCTGCTAAGACGATTTTGTGTGGTTGCAAGAGTCTTGATGGGTGTGGGGCTGCTGAGACGGTATTGCGGTTGCAAGGGTCTCAACAAGGGTGTCAGGCTGTGGAGACAAATTTTGCGTCGTTGCAACGGTCTCAACAGGTGTCAGGTTGCTGGGCTGAGATTACGTGGTGGCAATTGTTTTTTTTTTTTTTGCGTTTTATATATTTTTTTTCCTTTTTGCAAGGGTCATGTGTTGCAAGGGTCTCAACAAGAGTATCAGACTGCTGAGATGATTTGCATGGTTGCAAGGTCTCAATCAATAAGAATTGGGTTACTGAGAAAGGATAGAAACACCTGGTTTGTTTGTAGTATAAGGTAGAAGGACAACGCCTGTTTGAATCGTAGGTTCCGCAGGGGCCACTAATGAACGATATGGGAGACAACGAATGGTAGCAAATTAATAAGACATAAAAAATGTAATAACAAATCTTACTTGCGACAGTGGGCCATGCGAGTGAGTTTGCGGCGGACTGTGGCTGGAGTGAAACATGTCGGGAACGTGTAGCGTGATGCCGTGCATGGGGCAAAACAACGAGGTTTGGTGTAGAAAATAGAGCACGAGAAGTGCGTATTAATGCTTTGTAAGCTCCACTGCAGGAACCAAACATATGGTACGGGTGACACCATGAGTGGCCACGAATTTGACATGACAAATAAGACTGGGTTTGCTTTGGACTGGAGTGGATGTGCAACACATCCCAAGAGTGTGGTGTGGTGCCATGCATGACACACAGGCAATAACTTTGGTAAATAAATGAGAGAGAAGAACCGTGTACAAGCAATTCGTAAGTTCCGCTGCGGGAACTAAAACACACGACATAGGGGAAACAATGAACGACAACGGTAGAAAGTATGCAATGTATCTGATACAAAACGGTTGTAAAATGCATGAAATGAATCCGATACGAATTGATAGTAAGGAGTATTGAACGAATCTGATAGGAATTGGTTGTAGAGTGTATGCTACCCCTTGCTTTAAAACTGAACACCTACCAACCAACCACCCATCCCCCCAGGCTAATCAAGTGCAGACAAGGCACCATGTGAGTCCAATTACCACCTCAATCTGCCAAAGAACCCATACAAACACATGTTAATCTCCAAAGGGATTTACAAATGAATCGTATGTTTGGCAGAAGGAAGTTACAAATGTACTACGCCTGAGCCGAATGATGTTGGAACATGAGCAACAATAACTCAGAGGCAGATTTTTTTCCAAAAGGGATGCAGGATAGGAAAAATAACAAATTGCAAGATTGCACAAGATACGAAATGGTTTGAATCCTACCTGCGACAGTAAGCGGGAACCGCCGGCGAAGACCATGAAGGGAGAAGCCGCAAAGCGCTTACGATGTCGAATGCGATTGAATGCTCAGACTCACAGACATGAGGTGAGCTGGGAAGAGTCGGCCCAGTGACGTGTAGTACCGCACACTGAACCGACAAAGAGCATGTGTGAGTGGGCTGCTTAAATACCCTCCGGGCTCCTCCCATAAACTCAGGCCACCATACTGGCCTTCTTATATATATATTATATGTGTATATACACTGTATATTTTTTCAAGTGCAATATATATATATATATATATATATATATATATATATATATGTACTGCCAACATGTACTGTGACATACTGAAGCAGAGCATGATCCCCCCCCTCACCACTTCAATACCAGTCACTTACGCACCTTCCTGCCCAAGACAATTTTCAGCTTTCAGCGCTGTCGCACTTTGAATGACAATTGCGCGGTCATGCTACATTGTAGCCAAACAATTTTTTTTATCATTTTGTTCCCACAAATATAGATTTCTTTTGGTTTCTGTTAATTTTTTTGTAACTAAGTACGTTTTCTTACTCAATGATGGGCACTGATATGGCTGCACTGATGGGCACTGATAAGGCGGCACCGATGTGCACCGATGAGGTGGCACCAATGAGGTGGCACTGATGAGGTGGCACGTATGGGTACTGATGATGGTCACTGATAGACGGCACTGATGGGCACTGATAGGTGGAACTGGTATGCAGCACTGATGGGCACTCATAGACGGCACTGATGGGCACTCATAGGCGGCACTGATGGGTACTTATGGGTGGCACTGATGGGTACTTATGGGTGGCATTGATAGGTGTCAGAGATGTGCAATGGTGGACACTGATAGGTGGGCACTGATGGGCATGGATGGGCACTGAAAGGTGGCACTGATGGACAATTATGGACACTGATGGGTGGTACTGATGATACTGATGGGTGGCATTGCTGGGCATCAGATTTTTTTATTGTCCATAATGTTGCCAGTCAGTGCCCATTTGTGGGCACTGATTGGCATCTATTGTACTTATTTTTCTTATATGTTGATGGCCATGGGGTACATACCTGGCCATCCACATGTTGCCCCCATCCCTGGTGGTCCTGGCTGCTTCCCTGGTGGTCTAGTGTGGGCATCCGCGGGGGGCTGCACTGATAAACCATCAGCGCGAACCCCCCCTGTCAGGAGAGCCGCCGATCGGCTCTCCTCTACTCGCGTCAGCTCTTCATGTTTACATCGTGATCAGCCGTGATTGAACACGGCTGATCACGTGGTAAAGAGCCTCCATCGGAGGCTCTTTACCGAGATCAGTGTAGCTGTGTGTCAGACTGACACACCACACCACCGATCGTCGCGATGTGAGCCCCCCGGGCGCACGGCGGCTGTTATCCTGTTATCTGTCATATGAGTGTGGCTCCTTCTGTGGTGGTGCTGGCAGCAGCGTGACTCGTTTTCTGGTGGTGTGGGTACAGCATGGCACTCTCTCTCTCTGGTGGTGTGGGTATAGCTTGGCTCTCTGGGGGTGCTGGTACAGCATGGCGCTCTTTCTCTGGTGGTGCTTGTACAGTGTGGTTCTCTTTTGTTGCTGGACAGTGTGGCTTCCTCTCTGGTGGAACTGGCAGCAGCGTGGCTTGCTCTCTGGTGGTGCGGGTACAGCGTGGCTCTCTGAATGTTCCGGTACAGTGTGGTACTCTCTCTCTGGTGGTGTGGGTACAGCGTGGCTCTCTGGTGGTGCAGGTACAGCATGGCGCTCTCTCTCTGGTGGTGTGGGTATAGCATGACTCTCTAGTGGTGCAGGTACAGCATGGCGCTCTCTCTCTGGTGGTGTGGGTACAGAGTGGTGCTCTCTCTCTGGATTCCCCCAGCACAGTCCTCTTTTTTCCTGTAGCAGTCACTCAGCTTCTCCCTGGGTTCCAGACTCCCAATCTTCCCCCCAGCAGAGTGCATGCTGGGGGCTAAAGTCTGCTGCCTTAGGACAACAATGGGGCTGATAATCTTCCAGGACTACATATGCCATGATGCTCCCCTGGCCTCTTCTGATTGGCCCTCTGCTATGGCCAATGGGGAGGGAAGAAAACTGGGCACCAAGCAGGGTGGCCGCTCTCTCCTCCACTTAGGGTTCCCATCTTTCCGGGATTCACCCGGACAGTTTGGGTTTGGAATCATGTGTCCGGGTTTCAAACTGCCTGAAACCCAGACACATTATTCAGACTGGACTAGAGCCTCCCAGCTGGGTTGCTGGCTGCAGTTTTCTAAGCTGAGAGTCTCTGTTTTACACTCTCTTTCACACTGCCCAAAGCCAGCACTAACAGTTCCCCCCACATACAGATGGGAGAGGCAAAAGGGCTTGACCTGCTCTTCTTCCTCCCACCCCTACCCCTCTGTGTCTGCCCACACTCTAATCCTCAACGCTGTGCCTCAGAAAAGGGAAATGGGGGCCGGAAATTTTTAAATCCAGCAGCCTCAGATACATCTGGATGAGAGGTGCTGATGCCAAGGTGCGAGTAAGCTTACCATCCATCCCTGTATGTGACTTAAATCTTCCCCTTCTGTCTCCTGCTTCTGAGTGAGTACACTAATGTAAAAAAGAGGGTTCTCAGAGCACCCCTTATTTCACAGTTCCCCTTTACACCAGAGGCCACAGTGTTCCCCCTTACATCAGAGTCCTTACTGTGCATCAGAGTACTTAGTGTTCCCGCTTAAATCAGGGTTCCCAGAGCATCCCTTATGTTATAGTCCCCAGTGTTCTCCCTTACATCAGAGTCTGTAGAGTCCCACCTTACAATGTATGGGAACTCTGCGGATTCAGATGTAAAAGGGAAACTTTGTGGACTCTGATGTAAAGGGGGACTCTTGGGATTAACTTCATATGATTAGAAATATTATTTAATTGCAAAATATATGTATAGTTTATACTATAAAAAAAATAGTTGTGTGCCGCTAAAGTGTTCAGGTTTGACTTGAAGAAAAGGTGGTAACCCTACCTCCACTGCTGGCAGAAGAAGGGGGGGGGGGGTAAGCGGGAGAGATATGCTGACATCCCGTGGCTCGCCACTACCTTGTCACAGCATGGTTGCTTGTATTCATTGCCGTGTTGAGCCGGGAAAAAGCTTCACTGGTGCCTCGGTGCGGAACACAATCCCCCGCTCCCCCATAGTAATGCCACTGCATACAAGGAGAACAGGAGGGAGGGGAGTACTCTGGCACAGCGACCCTCATCCCCCCCCCCTCCCGGCCCAGGAACTGCCCTGAAAAAAGATCTACATGTATTTTCCAAACTCTTGGAGGGGGAACCCATGCTGTTTTTTTTTTATTTGCCGTGGAGTTCCTCCTAATGATTCATACCAGTGCCTGGTATTGTCGAGGATCAAAGTCGGATCCCTGTTCATTGAAGTCAGACGCATGTCGGACTTCAAGTTGCAGGGCAAAGTCGTATCCAAAGCGGACCCCAGCCCAAGTGAACAATAAGGCTCTATGGGTTCATGAGCCTTGATGTCCTTGTGAAAAATAGAATGACCTCATTCACCATAGTAACATTATTTTCAAGGTAGGTGTAATGAACCAGCAGCCCTAACACGTGCATAACCGCTGACCCTTATTTATTGATAACTGGCTATTGGGCCTATTCCTCCTTTGTGCTTGTATGCACCATGTGCTGACCAAAATCCAGTAGCTGTATGAACTCTAGAGCAATTAAAGCCCAACTGCAGGCGCTGGGTAATTATCAGCTGGTCCTGCCAGTAGAACTATTGGATAGGCAATTTCTTCAATAGGTTTGAAATGCTCTTCCCTTTGCAATAAAATCACTGCAGCTTTGTCACCCATGGGGTTTGATTTTCTAAGGCCTCGTACACATCACCAGATCTATCCTCTGGAATTGATCCGCGGATCAGTTCCAGCGGACAAATCCGGTCGTCTGTACGGCCTAGCGGATATTTATCCGCGGAGATTTCTCGGCCGGATCGATTTCAAGCGGATATAAATTTCTTAGCATGCTAAGAAATTTATCCGCTTGAATCGGGTCCAGCGGATTGATCCGGTGGTCTGTACAGACTCACCGGATCAATCCGTCCGCTCCCCTCGCATGCGTCGTAATGATTCGACGCATGCGTGGAAGTACTTACATTCCAGCATTGCGCACGTCGCCGCGTCATCATCGCGGCGACGGCACGACACGTCACCGTGCGAATTCCGCACAGATTTTGATCCGATGGTGAGTACAAGCCATCGGATCCAAATCCGGAGGAGGAATCTCCGCTGGAAACAGTCCGGTGGACCGTTTCCAGCGGAGATCCCCTCGTGTGTACGGGGCCTAAGACTAGAGAGTGCAAAATCTGGTGCAGCTGTACATAGAAACTAATCAGCTTCCAGGTTGTATTGTCTAAACTGAAATAAACAAGCTAAAGTTAGAAGCTGATTGGCTACTATGCACAGCTGCATCAGGTTATGCACTCTTCAGTCTTTGAAAAAACAACTATTTAGTGCATTGAAGAAGTATTCACACCTTGAAATTTTCCAAATGTTGTCATGTTTAGAGTTGAGCGAACCCGAACTGTAAAGTTCAGGTTCGGTACGGACTTTGGGTTTTTACCGAACCCGGACCCGAACCCAAATAATTGCTGAAAGTTCGGGTCCGGGTTCGGTGTTCGGGGAAAAAAAAATGCGTGGAGGTCCCTCCAAATTCAATAACCAGACCCTTTACTATTTCACACCGGGGGGGGTCAGGATCTGGGGGTCCCCTTTGTTAAAGGGGTCTTCCACATTCTGACAAGCCCCCTGCCCGCATACCCCCACAACCACCGGGCAAGGGTTGTGGGGATGAGACCCTTGTTCCCATCAACATGGGTCTGGTTATGGATATTTAGGGGGAACCCCACGTCATTTTTTTTTTAATTGACGGCGGGGTTCCCCTTAATATCCATACCAGACCTAAAGAGTCTGGTTATTGAATTTGGGGGGACCTCCGCGCATTTTTTTTTTTTTTTTACCAAAAATTCCGTGTCCCATTGACTTCAATGGGGTTCGGAGTTCGGGTTCGAGTTCGGGTTCCCGAACCCAAACTTTTTTTTTAAGTTTGGGTTCGGGTCCGAACCCGAACATCCAGGTGTCCGCTCAACTCTAGTCATGTTACAACCAAAAACGTAAAGTTGTTTTATTGAGATTTTATGTGATAGATCAGCACAAAGGTATTGATTTACTAAAGGTAAATTCACTTTGCACTACAAGTGCACTTGGAAGTGCAGTTGCTTTAGATCTAGGGAGAAGATCTAAAATGATGCTGATTTTATTATCCAATCATGTACAAGCAAAAATGCTGTTTTTTATTTTCCTTGCATGCCCCCCCCTCAGATCTACAGCGACTGCACGAGCAAGTGCACTTGTAGTGCAAAGTGGATTTCCCTTTAGTAAATAAACCCCAAAATGTCACATAATTATAAAGTGGAAGGAAAATGATAAATAGTTTTTACATTTTCTACAAATAAACATCTGAAAAGTGTGGCGTGTATTTTCCATACAGACCCCTTTACTCTGATATCCCTAACTGAAATCTAGTAGAACCAATTGCCTTCATAAGTCACCTAATTAGTAAATAGTGTCCACCTGTGTGTAATTTCATCTCAGTATAAATACAGCTGTTCTGTGAAGCCCTTAGAGGTTTGTTAGAGAACCTTTAGTAAACAAACAACATCATGAAGGCCAATGAACATACCAGACAGGTCAGGGATAAAGTTGTGGAGAAGTTTTAAGCAGGGTAAGGTTATAAAAATATATCCCAAGCTTTGAACGTCTCACGAAGCACTGTCTAATACATAATCTGAAAATGAAAACAACTGCAAACCTACCAAGACATATCAAGGAGAGCATTAATAAGAGACGCAGCCAAGATGCCACTTATAACTCTGGAGGAGCTGCAGAGATCCACAGCTCAGGTGGGAGAATCTGTCCACAGGACAACTATTAGTCGTGCACTCCACAAATCTGGCCTTTATGGAAGAGTGGAAGAGTTTGTGAGAAGCTATTTGGGGGATGCAGAAAACATTTTAACCTCCCTAATTGTATGATTCTTTCAGATTTTAGGTGCTGAAAGCATGAAAATGCATGAAAATGTGGCGTTTTATATTGTAGGCCTGTAATTCTAAGGAATAACTCACTTAAATCTGTCCAAACTAGAGTCTAGTAGACATGCCAGATATGATAAAGATTGAAACACAAAATCATAAATTATAATATAATAAATAACTATAAATAATTATCGTATTTATCGGCGTATAAAACGCACCGGTGTATAACACGCACCCTAATTTTAAGGCCATGTACACACGACCGGATCTGTCCGATGAAAACGGTCCGCGGACCGTTTTCATCGGACATGTCCGCTGGGATCATTTGGTCTGATGGCTGTACACACCATCAGACCAAATTTCCCGCGGACAGGATATGCGGTGACGTGGCCGCGCTGTGGCCGCGACGACGACGTGGCGACGTGCGCGACCCTGGAAGGTCAATGCTTCCACGCATGTGTCGAATCATTTCGACGCATGCGAGGGCTTTCGGCCGAGTGGACATGTCCGGTGAGTCGTACAGACGACCGAACATGTCCGACATACAGGCTTCCAGCGGACATGTTTCTTAGCATGCTAAGAAACATTTGTCCGCTGGAAACCTGTCTGATCCGCCGGAAAATTGTCTGGTCGGCCGTACACACGACCGAACATGTCCGCGGAAACTGGTCCGACGGACCAGTTTCAGCAGACATGTTCGGTCGTGTGTACGAGTCCTTAGAGGGAAGTTTCAGGAAAAAAACTTTCAACAGCCCCTTTTATATTCCAAAGCCCCCCTGCACATTACACAGACCAAAGCCCCCCTGCACATTACACAGATCCCAGCACATTACACATAGATCCCAGCACATTACACACAGATCCCAGCACATTTTACATAGATCCCAGCACATTACACATAGATCCCAGCACATTACACACAGATCCCAGCACATTACACATAGATCCCAACACATTACACATAGATCCCAGCACATTACACATAGATCACAGCACATTACACATAGATCACAGCACATTACACAAAGATCTCAGTTTTCAAACTGCCTGTGAGTGCTGTATGGGTGGGGGGGATACTCTGCCCTCCTACCTGCTTCTCCTGTCCCAGCATGAGCCGCTCCACTCACCCAGCTTCTGTAGTCCCGTCTGTACTCCCACACGTCTCACGGATCACGTCGGATCAGGTCTCCGGGTGTTGATACCCGTTCAAGACAGTGCTGGATTGGGTCCCCACGGATGCCCACAAAGCCGATCAGGTCGGGATCAAACCACACAGTCTCCCGCTCAAACCACACAGTCTCCTCCTCCTCCTCTCCTCCTCCAATCTGAAAAAAAATGATTCAATAATGTAATCAAATCAAAAACACTGAAATTTGCTCAGTTGCAGAAGTGTCGCTGTCATTACTTTCAGTGTTTGATGACGAATTTCCCCAAAAATCGCTATCACTCAATTCTGCAAGTGATTCTAATTTATTATCACTGTTTTCTAGCTGGTCTAAAACCACTTTTGACATAAAGGGACACGTTTTGGTTGCTATAGACAATCTACAGTTTCCAGGCAGAATTTTTTTTATTTATAATATAAAAGTGCATGCAGGGCACTGGACAGACCACTAGGGACAAAGTGGGTGTGTGTGATTATTTTATATAGTACTGTAATCTGTAAGATTACAGTATACTGTATGCATATTGTGTTTTAACTTTTTTTGAATTTGGCGCCAATCTCCGCCCCCGTGCATCGTAACGTTGCAGGGAACGGAGCTCGGCGGCACTCGGGGCAATGTGTGAATCGAGCGAGAAGGACACAGCTCGCTCACACAGTGGGGAGACATCGCAGGATCCAGGGGACAAGGTAAGTAACCATGCCTGGATACTGCGATGCAATCCCGAGTCTGGCTCGAGGATACCGCTAATGGTACTGGATTTCCAACCCGAGCCAGACTCTGCATTACTGCCAGGGAGGTTAAAGAAGTTGCTCTGGTCAGATAAGACCAAAATTTAACTTTTTTACCTAAAAGCAAAACACTATGTGTGGCAGAAAACTAAAACTGCACATCACCCTGAACACACCATCCCCATCGTGAAACAAGATGGTGGTGGCATCATGTTGTGGGGATGATTTTCTTCAGCCAAATACAGGGCAACCTTAGAAGAAAAATTGTTAGAGTCTGCAAGAGACTTGAGACTGGGGCGGCGCTTCACCTTCCAACAGGACAACATCCCAAAATATACAGCCAGTGCTACAATGGAATAGTTTAGATCAAACCATAATTATGTGTTAAAATGACCCAGTCAAAGTCCAGAACACTTTGTGAAAGTTTGTGTTGGTAAATTACATAAAATCCCAATAAAATACATTTACGTTTGTACCATGATAAAATGTGGAAAATGTCAAGGGGTATGAATACTTTTTCAAGGCACTGTAGCTGCTTAGATGATGTGACCATTCATATTCCTGTCATAGATTAGCAACCCCTTAGCTTCAGCCACGGTACATTGTTTGATCTGCTGGAGTTTAGAGAAAAGATTTAAAGACCTTGCTCAGTTTCTTATATCCCCTCCAGTACTGTCTAGCATAAGCTAAAATGCATTTCAAAGTCTTCTATTGAAGTCTATGGGCCCAGAAATGTACGATTCTGCCCCAAAAAAGTTCATATACTTTTCTACATGGCAAGCAGCACGAAATAGCATGGTACCATTGAATATATTGGAATCTCCATGCTGCCTTGAAAAATAAGCACATAGAAAAAAGCAGTGCAGCGCTACAAATGAAATGCACAAAAAATAAAAAAATAAAAATAAAATTAAATAAAATGATGAGTCCAAAGAATGATCAATCGAAGTGACGAAAGGGTTAAACTGACTCCTGGAACCTCAGTGAGGTGTTCAGATACAAAACTCCTTAAAACCCAGCAAACAGATATCCTTGAATAGAAGTACAAGCCGCTCACCTGAACAAATGGACCTGTGTGTGAGCAGCAGGTCAAATGCGCTGTCCCTCAACTGAGGGGGTATAGATATAACGGTGCCTCCTCGGTTGGTCCTTTTCTCCAAACGACTCCTGAGGATGGGTGGTCATCAGATACACTCACATGGGATGGTGTCATGAAAGGATATAAAGCAGACACATAGTGCTCTCCGTATGATCACAATAACAGTACAATTTATTTAAAAGATATGGTACTCACAAATATAGCACTATGTCCTAGTGCATGGAAAATGAGCGTACAACATATAAAAGACCAGGTAGGTGGCTCTCCTGACATCAAATGAATGAATGCGGGGGGCTTTCATTTGATGTCAGGACAGCCACCTACCTGGTCTTTTATATGTTGTACGCTCATTTTCCATGCACTAGGACATAGTGCTATATTTGTGAGTACCATATCTTTTTAATAAATTTTACTGTTATTGTGATCATACGGAGAGCACTATGTGTCTGCTTTATATCCTTTCATGACACCATCCAATGTGAGTGTATCGGATGACCACCCATCCTCAGGAGTCGTTTGGAGAAAAGGACCATCCGAGGAGGCACCGTTATATCTATGCCCCCTCAGTTGAGGGACAGCGCATTTGACCTGCTGCTCACACACAGGTCCATTTGTTCCGGTGAGCGGCTTGTACTTCTATTCAAGGATATCTGTTTGCTGGGTTTTAAGGAGTTTTGTATCTGAACACCTCACTGAGGTTCCAGGAGTCAGTTTAACCCTTTCGTCACTTCGATTGATCATTCTTTGGACTCATCATTTTATTTAATATTATTTTAATTTTTTTATTTTTTGTGCGTTTTATTTGTAGCGCTGCACTGCTTTTTTCTATGTACTTTGCTCAAGGATTTATTTACCTTCAGTGTCCAGCTGCTTTGTCTTTTGAGTGTTCCTTTGCGCAGTTTGCTTCCTCTATTTACTTTGAAAAATAAGCAACCAATTGTCCAGGTGTGAAAGGGGGTTAAAAAACAATAGAGAATTTAGATGGAGTTTAAAATGAATTCAGTGCTTGATTTTGAGAATAATTGTTTCACAGTGCCTGCAGCTACAGAGGTCAATGAAGGCTTGTTTTAAAACGTAATTACTAGATTACAACAGATTACATTTCAATGACAGCTTTGTACAACACATGTGCACACCCAACATACCTTTAATAACATTTATATTTTAATTAATATAACTATATTCTACAAACGAAAACTACTCTCCTGTTTGAAATAAGCTGAAATCTAAATAGCATTTTTCTTAAATAAATCGGCACTAGTTATTAGGCCTTTGTTAAATACATAATTCATAGGTCTAAGCTAGTCCGGTTTGGAAAAAAAATTCTGTAATGAACTGTAAAGATAACAGAAGTGTGCAAAACAAACATCCATTGTTTGATCATTTTATGATTTTATGATTGTACTTCTTCAAAGAGATATTAGCATGCGATAGTTTGAATTTTTCTCATGGCTGATGGGAAGACCTTTGCACTTATTTAATATTGGATGGATTTTGCCTGTATAAAATATTTAGCTTGCAAAACGCAAATGCTTCCCTAACATTTTTCTATTTTTTATTGGATTTATTATGCAAACTATAGAGTTATATTATAACCATATTGATGCAAAACCAACCACAGAAACCATATCATGTATAGATCTAGAAGTTGAGTTCACCACAATACCTGAATAAGTCCCCTTAATAATTTAACTGGGATGTAGTCATCTCACTCTATATATTAAATAAATTCACTTGGGACAAAATTAGTGTAATACACTGTATTTGCAACAGACTCCATTATGCAATAAAAGCCAAAAGGCAATTTAACATTGAGAAAAATGAATTGCAAATGTTACATAGAAAGATGACATAGATAATTTCACTGTACTATTTTAAAGCATTTTTTTGTTCAATTAAAAAACATATAAATGTATTTTTTAGGATTTTCTAATATATAAGCTACAGATTCTGATTTACAGGCATTGAACTGTAGCAGTAGATCACAGTAGAATTGTATTACTGTATTGCATTACCAGGTAATTAATGTCATGATTTGAGTAGGAGAGTGTAGGGTAGTGTGGGATGTCTAGATTATAGTGAAGACTTTTAAGAAGTAAAATGAAAGGTGTAATGATATATAGTACATAAAAAACCTTATTGCCATGGGAGTTTGAAAAAAAATTCCGATGTTATTCATAATTCTTAGAGAGTCACTATCCAATAAAGAGTGTTATTGCTTAGAATGTGTTTAACCGCTTAAGGACCGTCCCATGTACATTTACTGCGGCAGGGTATGTATGTGATTTACTCTTCTTGGTCTGGGGCGTGCGCCGCCAGAGACCCACTCCAACTGTGTCCAATCTGGCAATCGTTCGAAGGGAGGCAGAAAGGTGTCTGCCTATGTAAACAAGGCAGACTGTCATTCTGCCAGATAGGAAATGGAGATCTTGTGTTTCTGCTTAGCACATCCCCCATAATTAGAAATCACACCCTATGGACACATTTAACCCTTTGATGGCCCCTCATGTTAACTTCTTCCATGCAAGCATATTCACTACTTATTTACTGTTCAAGTACATCTCTATCAGGATGTTGAACATCAGCTTTTTACTTACATGTCTGCCACCACACAGTCCCTCTGTAGGACGGTTTTCCACGGACTGAGAGATACCCAATGAAGGACATTGTTTGCTTGATAAAGGCAACACCAAAGACATAATGTGGCCTGGTTTAGCCAGCTTTTTAGGAACAAATATCACCCTTTCACAGCCAAACTGAATGAGAAATATAAATATAATATTTAAAGCAAAACATCACTCTCTCAATCAACATTGACTATTTTTAAAATTTTCTTCAGTTACATCATGGTTTCCAGGTCTACTCAAATTATGTCATACATCCCAGGAGTCATCAGGAGGGAAGGAGTGTTTTTTTCCCAGCTAAGCACAACCTCCATGTCTTTGTGCCTGAGGAAGATGGGTTCCAGTTGGAAATTGTTATATGAATCATCTGTCTTCACTCAAGATTGCCATGGCCAGAAAGGCTAGGGGGTGTTTTTCAATGCGATTTATTGGGTTTTACAAAGAAGATACAAATAAAAAGAGAAATCCAGTTAACATATTACAACAGTATTGTGTAGGTACAATACAAAGAATTTGAAATTAGAGTAGCTGGAGAAACAAATACATAAAAACGGGTATGGTATCAAAGCTTACAAATGCAAAAAAGCAAGCATATTATGTATGGGATCAAACACAGAGCTATTATCGTTTAATGGATAGGCCAATGGATAGGCCATATAAAGCCACACCAAAGAAGAACACAATGCAACAGAAAACCTCAGGGGGGGCACACCAGGTTTTTACAAAGAAAATACAAATAAAAAGAGAAATCCAGTTAACATATTACAACAGTATTGTGTAGGTACAATACAAAGAATTTGAAATTAGAGTAGCTGGAGAAACAAATACATAAAAACGGGTATGGTATCAAAGCTTACAAATGTAAAAAAGCAAGCATATTATGTATGGGATCAAACACAGAGCTATTATCGCTCAATGGATAGGCCAATGGATAGGCCATATAAAGCCACACCAAAGAAGAACACAATGCAACAGAAAACCTCAGGGGGGGCACACCAGGTTTTTACAAAGAAAATACAAATAAAAAGAGAAATCCAGTTAACATATTACAACAGTATTGTGTAGGTACAATACAAAGAATTTGAAATTAGAGTAGCTGGAGAAACAAATACATAAAAACGGGTATGGTATCAAAGCTTACAAATGTAAAAAAGCAAGCATATTATGTATGGTATCCAAATAACATAGAGCTATTATCGCTCAATGGATAGGCCATATAAAGCCACACCAAAGAAGAACACAATGCAACAGAAAAACTCAGGGGGGGCACACCAGGGTTGTGCATGGGTCATCAGAAAGCAATAGGGAAGAGAGTGCGCTATTCAGGGATTTGGGAGGCTGACTCCAAATTGAACTGTGAAGAATCCCACAGATCCCAAACCTTTCAAAATTGGAATAAAGAATCATGTACAACCGCCATAAAACATTCCATCCTACGAATCTGGGCTATGATTCATAACAATTGGGAGTGTGTGGGAGGATTAGAAGATAACCAACAAAGAGGTATAGCCCTTTCCCCTTTTGTAGCCAGTAAGATAAATGCAATCAATTTCTTGGCATGTCTGCAGATACCTAGGGCAGGGAGGCCAAATAAGTAATGAAGATGGTCCAGTGGGAAATCCATTCCAAAAAGGTTCTGAAGAAGAGATTGCACCAAGACCCAGAACATCCTGATCCTAGAACACTCTCAAAAAATGTGGTAATGTGTACCTGTGGCATTATGACATCTCCAAGATAGCCAAGAAACTGAGGGGTCATACCTATGAAGAACTTCTGGGGTTCTGTAACAAAAAAGAAAGATATTATAAGCTGTCTCTCTCTGCTCCACGCACCTTGAAATCTTAGAAATAGAGCCCGTATTTTTTGCCATTGTGGGAGAGGAAGGGGCCTTTGAAAGATTTGGGTGCATATCTGCATATAAGCATGACAGGAATCTGCAAGCAGGGAAGTTTCTTGGAGAATCGTATAAAGGGACGAGATAAGGCAAGGTTGGTATAGGTCAGGGATATGCAATTAGCGGACCTCCAGCTGTTGCAGAACTACAACTCCCATGAGGCATAGCAAGATTCTGACAGCCACAAGCATGACACCCAGAGGCAGAGGCATGATGGGATTTGTAGTTTTACAACAGCTGGAGGTCCGCTAATTGCATATCCCTGGTATAGGTCTTGGGAACATAAGTATTCAAATGCGGTAGGTTTGTCAAAAGTCAGAGATATGGATTTAGAAGAGAAAAAATTTGAATAAAAGAGAAACATTTTTGTTTAGGGACCTGGTACTTATTTTGGAGTTCAGCAAACTATAGCAATTTGCGGGACACAGAATGCACCATATTGTGAAGCTGAAAAATTCCTGCCTGCATCCAGGGGTACATCCGGCTATAGCAGTGGTCATCAACCCTGTCCTCAGGGCCCACTAACAGGCCATGTTTTTTGTATTATCTTTGGGAGATGCAGACTAGAATACTGAAATCACTGAACAGCAAATGATATCACCTGTGATGTATTTCAGTTATCTTGCAAACCTGGCCTGTTAGTGGGCCCTGAGGACAGGGTTGATGACCACTGGGCTATAGGATAGATTATCTGGAATATCTGGGTTAAATAGCACGTTCAAATGAGGTGGACATGGGGAAGAGAGAGAGAACTTTTGAGAACATTTTTACCATATAGAGAGGGTTAATACCATTGGACCCAAGCATAGACTCTTTAGCTGTGCCATAGATGTACGCAAATCTGACCAAAGCATAGCACAGGGATGTACAGGGCAGGTAATACTCAGTTCTATCTCAGACCAATTGTTAGAGGCATAACGAGTCGACCAGGAAGTAACTGCTCTAAGGTGAGTAGCATAGTAATATTTAATAATGTCTGGAACACCCAATCCTCCCCGGGACCGAGAGGCGAATACCACAGAGCTAGCGATGCGTGAGATTTGTTATGCCGAATAAATTTGAAAAAGGATCTCTGAAGATGTTTGAGCTTCATCATTGGGATAGTGACAGGAAGGGTCTCAAAAAAGTACTGAAGCTTTGGAGGTATAAACATCTTAAGGACATTAATCCTCCCTAGAAGTAATAAAGGATAATTATCCCACTGCTGCAGGAGGCGACCACATTCATTAAATAGAGGGGGCTTGTTAAAGAGTGGAATAAGAGGAGGTTAAGTGTACTCCTAGATATTTAAGAGAGAGAAAGCACCAGTTTTAAGGGAAGTTTTTCTGTAAAGTGGTAAGAAGTGGGGAGAGAATATGTATAGGTAAGGCTTCTGTCTTGGCTGGGTTGATCTTATAGCCTGAAAGTAAACCAAAAGTTGTATTTAAATTATGAAGTTTGGGGAGAGAGATATGGGGGCCGGTCAGTGTCAAAAGGATATCGTCCGCAAAAAGGGATAGTTTATACTCTCTTTGTCGCAAAAAAAACCCCCCTAATATCAGAGTGTGAACGAATAGCCTCGGCTATAAAGAGTAGGGGAGACAAGGGGAACCCTTGCCTGACACCATTTGTCAGCGGGAATGATAGCGATGGAAAATAGGACAACTGCAACTTAGAAGAAAGACAGGAATATAGAGCATGGAGGGCTTCAATGAATGGACTGGTAAATCCATAACGTGAAAGGGTGGCAAACATATAAGGCCAGCTAAGCCTATCAAAGGATTTCTGAGCATCCAAGCACAGAATAAGGATCTTGTTAAGTAGGTTTTTGAGGTCAATAGTGCGTCTTGTGTTGTTACTGGCATGTCTGGTAGGCACAAAACCTACCTGGTCTTTATGTATAAAGCCTTGTACACATGACCGGTTTTCCCGGCAGGAAAACTGCCAATAGAGCATTTGGCTGGGAATCCCTGCCGTGTGTATGCTCCCTAGCAGTTTTCCCATTAGGAAAACAGCCGAGAATCTTGACGAGAAAATAGAGAACCCTACTCTCTATTTTCCTGTCGGGATTTCCGGCAGAGTGTTTCCTGTCGAGAAAACCGGTCATCTGTATGCTTACCTATCCCAGGTAAACCCGCGCATTCTCGATAAGAGTTTGACGCATGTGCGGTAGCATACAAGTTTAGTGTGGGGTGTAGCAAGATGGCGACGACTGCATCAAATGTGACGAGTGTCGGCTCGTTGTAGTCGATGATGTCACTGCGTTCTTGCCATTCAAAAGAACGGGAGATTCTTTTGAATGGCCGACTGTATGCACGGCTTTGCAAGACAAGCTTGCCAGGAATACCGTATTTTTCCAGGTTTAAGGATCACTGTGATATGGGCATGTAAAAACTGAGGGTGAGGAGCAGTACCTTTTATCAGAGAGGTAAATAGGTCAAGTAAATAGGGGCCTAACATTAAGAGAAATATCTTGTAATAGAAATACGGCAGTCCATCTGGGCCAGGGGACTTGTGAGAAGGAAGGTCTTTAACCACTGCAGCTATTTCTTATAGCGTAATGGTGGCTTTCAGTGTGGAGAAATGGGATGGGGATAGTTTAGGTAACTGAAAGGAATCAAAGAAAGAATCAAATTTAGTTTGAGAGAAAGAGTATTTGGGCTCAGCCTTTAAACAATTATACAATTTATGACAGTGCGTAGATGAGCCACAATAGGTGGAAGCAAGTAACAGGCTTTCCACTTTACAAACTGTATTTATAGGCGTATAACACTCACTTTTTTGCCCTGAAAATAGAGGGTAAACTGTGCCGGCGTGTTATACGCAGGGGGCTGTGGAAAGTTTTTTCCCTGAAACTTCCCTCTTAAAGTTATACGCCGATAAGTACGGTAATTGATAAAGAAGAGAGGACCGCTGGAGAGTAGTCTCTTTTTTCAAATGAGAGCTAGAAGAAATACACTGGCCTCTAAAGAACACTTTGGGGGTTATTTACTAAAGGCAAATCCACTTTGCACTACAAGTGCACTGAAAGTGCACTTGGAAGTGCAGTCACTGTAGATTCGAGGGGGATGTGCAAGGAGAATAAAAAACAGAATTTTAGCTTGCACATGATTGGATAATAAAATCAGCAGAGCTTCCCCTCATATCAGATCTACCCCTCAGATTTACAGCGACTGCACTTCCAGGTGTATTTTCAGTGCAATTTTAAATGCACTTTGCACTTGTAGTTTGCACTTGTAGTGCAGAGTGGATTTGCCTTTGTTAAATAACAGCTTTTGTGCGCTTCCCATAAGGTGTTCTCATTCAGCTGGAAAAACGTGGATAGATTTTGAGATACTTGTAGCCAGATTCAGGTAGCTTTACGCCGGCGTATCAGTAGATACGCCGACGTAACTCTGAATCTACGTCGTCCTAAATTTAAGCGTATTCTGGAAACCAGATACGCTTAAATTAGGCTAAGATACGAGCGGCGTAAGTCTCCTACGCCGTCGTATCTTAGGGTGCTAAGTTTCCGCTGGCCGCTAGGTGGCGCTTCCGTTGAGTTTGGCGTAGAATATGTAAATGACTAGATACGCTGATTCACGAACGTACGTGCGCCCGTGCGCCCGTGCCAAAGTACTAAATTGCTTTATTTGTTTGTCCCCACAGCTACCCTCCACACCACAGGAATGGCAGTCTGTGGCTTCCCAATTTGCCCAGTAGTGGGATTTCCCGAACTGCGGTGGAGCAATAGATGGGAAACACGTCCGCATAGTGCCCCCACCCCACTCGGGGTCCTACTATTATAACTACAAGGGTTATCATAGTATTGTGTTGATGGCGGTGGTGTCGGCACAGTATGAGTTTCTATATGTGGACGTGGGGAAGAATGGCCGGCTGTCTGATGGGGGAGTGTTCGCACGGACTGATTTCTATGATCGTCTCCAAGCTGGTGGTCTGGCACTGCCACCAGATGAAGATAATGTGGAAGGACTTCCGTTTGTGTTCCTAGCGGACGAGGCTTTCAGGCTTGGTCCTCACCTCATGCGGCCTTTTCCCCAGAGGACCCTCACCTCAGAGAGGAGGGTGTTTAATTATCGGTTGGCCAGGGCTCGGATGGTAGTCGAGAATGCCTTTGGGATACTCTCCAACCGGTTTCGCCTGTTCAGGACAGCGATACACTTGGCGGAATATAAATTGAACACCGTTGTATTTGCCTGCTGCATTTTGCACAACTTTTTACGCAGGCACTCCCAGACGTACCTACCCGACATCGGTTCTGAGGCAAGACTACCCTCAGATCCCCTTCCCGGGCTGGACACTGGTCGCGCTGGCTTGGCCACCCAATCAGCTTGTGAGGTACGTGACAAATATGTTGAGTACTTCATGGGTGGGGGGGCCATTGCTATGCCAGATCATATTTCTTTCTAATTCGGCCCCCAAAAGAAAGAAATATTCACAGAACTAATAAATAATTAGACCATTGGACTTTATACAGTTGTTTGTCATTAATGCTTTTTCTCTTTTTATCTGTCTTCCTGGTTTTCAAACTAACTATTGCACTTCTATTGACACATTTAGTTCTCTAGTTTTATTAAATCACCACAATTGCACAATATTCACTCATCTCCAAACTGGGTATTGACTCTAGAAATAAGAAGCCACTCCATTTTCCAATTTTGAGGTCAAGCTTTTTATTTTCTGCTTGTTCATGACCACACAAAAAAGTTTTTTTTTTAAAGGACTCCCTGCTTTTGGACTTAGGAGTCTACAATATTTTTAGTCCTTTTTTTATTTATTTTTTATTTTATTTACCAAAAAATATTCTCAAGAATATACATTTTTAAACAAGTTCACATTTTTGGTTATCAAATATAGTTCTATTTCTTTTTTACACAGATGTATATATATATAATGTAGTAAAATTTTGGCCAATAAACTAAAAAAATATAGAGATATATAGGTAATCTTTTTTTTGTGGGTTGTTTACCGCAATTTTGTTGGTGTTTTTTGGCTGTTATTTTTTTCAACAAAATAAATATGTATTTTTTTTGGACCTTTTGTTTCCAAATAAAATATTTTTTATTTTTGTTAAATATTTTGTTTCGATTTTTCTAAATGTTATATTTTTCTCTTTTTTATAAAAAAAAATTTTTTTGGTTTGTTATTATTTTTTGTAGGTAAATTTTTTTTTTTTTTTTTTTTTTTTTGGAAAAAATATATTATTTGTTTTGGATTTTGGTGTAAAATATAGACTTACCTAAATTTTGGCTTTTTTAAGATATATAATTATATATATATATATATATATATATATATATATATATATATATATATATATATATATATATATATATATTTTTTTTTTTTTGGTGTTTATTATTTGATTGTTTATGGTATAAACTTTTTAGTATCCAAAAATGACAAAATGGACAAACAAAAGAACTTAAACATTAGAAAAATATAAGAATTCACAACAGCAGTCAGTCATGGTGTGCTTTCACACTGGAACACGCCAAAATTTGAAGATGCACACATTCAGTGAAAAATCGCCAAATGTCATTGGTTCAACAGACAAATGGCCACATGTGCTATCTGACATCATGGGTGATCAATGTCTGTGTTTTGTGGGAGCAAACCCTTCCTCTCAACTACTTGAGGATGGAGGAGGGGGTTGGACCCACAAAGCACAGACACTAGATATTCTGTGATGGCAGATAGCACATGTTGGCACACTGTGTGTGCATCTTCAAATTTTGGCGTATTCATTATTCAAAAAGTAAAAATGGTTGTGGGGGCGGGGGATGGGCGGGGGGTGTTTCAATCTTTGACACGGCCCATCATGTCAATAATATTTTTAAAATTTGCTTCGATGACCATCATTATTTGCCGCATATTGTCCATTTCCGTGCTGCACTCCAAAAGGACATTTGTTACATTCTGTTCCATGACAACCATCCTTTCCCGCATATTGTCCATTTCTGTGCTGCACTCCATTACCTGCTGAATAATTATTAAAGCACTTGCACGCGAAAAATTTGCAACACCATCTTCATCCCCTAAAAAAAAATTAAAATGGGCAATCAAAAATAAAATATTTTATGAGGCCTATCTACATATGTTTTGCCAAATAAAGCTGGGGTGACACTGACCTGATGGTCTTCTCCTTTCCACCTCCACAACTTCGCCATCTTCTATCACTCCTCCTTCTTCCACCACTTCACCATCATCTTCTATCACTCCTCCTTCTTCAACCACTTCCCCATCATCATCGACTCCTCCTTCATCCATCAATCCACCTTCTTCCAATTCGCCAAATTCTTCTTCCTCAACTTGCCCTTCATCTGCTATAAATTCTAAATCCAAAATTACTTCTTCCTCCTCTCTTCCTTCCTCCTTTCTTCCTTCCTCCTCTCCTTCCACATCCTCTTCTCCTTCCACATCCTCTTCTCCTTCCACATCCTCCTCTCCTTCCACATCCTCTTCACCTTCCACATCCTCCTCTCCTTCCACATCCTCCTCCTCCTCCACATGGCGAGATGGAAGATTGTGGCCTTGTCTGGCCCTCTCTGCCTCCTCCAAATGCTGGCATCTTCTTTCCCCTAAATAACACAAAACAAAAGGTATACTCATCAGCACACAGATATTGGAGAGCAGAAATCGCATACATTGCTTAGAAGAGGCTTTCATTTATTTTGTTTTTTCTTTCACCAAACCTACATTTTTGACAGACTTCTATGCCAAGCTCTGATCCTGCCCCTTTTTAGCAAAGTGACACACATGGATGTCCCCCTAAACTTTATTTCTGGGAGACCCTACCAAAAAATTTACATTTATTTTGGAGACACAGGTGCTCTGCATTGCAGATGGGAAAACATCTGCTTTATTATCAGTGTTGAGAATGAATCCTGTTTGCCTTTCACATTCTCTTAATTTGATTTTTCAAAACTAGCTTTTACACAATGTTTGCAAACCAAGTTTTTGGCCAGTGAGCCATGTCCAGGTGTGTTGTTCCTGGAATAACCTTGCATTTATGAGAAACGATGTGATGTTACGCGGTTTACTAAGAATACTATTTTCAAAAGGTAGGTATTTACATTAAATTTCAACATGTCTTCAAAAGTACAAGCAGGCCAAGGAGGCAGATGTCGAAATATACATGTCAACACATTCTTGCAGACAATCCCCCCCAACCCCAAAAATATTAACTTACTTTTACGCAGAATTTTAAGGATCTTCTTCATCTGATGTGGCTCCCTCAATTTTAAGTCGGACCAGCGTTTTCGGAGCTGTTCTTTGGACCTGGTGACCCCAAACATCTCCTGCATTCTCCTCGCCACCTTGTCCATAATGTGTGCCTTTCGGCGGTTAGGGGTCTTGTATGGCCCTAATTCACCATCATAGTCCTTCCTCCGCATGATGGAAACTAACTCCACCATTTCGTCGAACCCCATATTAGTGGCTTTGTATCTTCTTTGCCTGGATCGGGACGTCCCTGCCTCTGTCCCTTCACTTGCGGCCTGAGAGCATCGTGCCCGCTCGTGTGACATCGCCATCTTTCCTTCCCACAGAGATTATGGGCAGGGAAAAGAGGAAATGTTCCGCCATGGGCGGAGACGAGGGCGGCGTTTCATACATACGCGGAGTGTAGAGAATGCAAACAACGTGTTTACGTAGGTTACGCGGAGACTATTCGAGCGATTCCAGAACATACACAGTTAACGCCATATTTCCGAAACACATTGATTAGGGGCATGGCAAAGCTGACGAGGGCGGCGTTTCATACACACGCGGAGTGTATAAAAGGCGCACACCGTGATTACGCAGGTTACGCGGTAATTAGGCGAGCGTGAGAAACGAGGAGCGAGAGACAGGAAGGTAAGGAAATTCAAAATGGGATCAGCAGAGGCCAAGAAAATGGAGAGCCATGGGATGGGGGTTTGGTCTGTTGGTTGCACCCTTTTTAAGCTATTCTGTCTCTTGAGTACCACAATGTTATTTTGGTATCCAAATGCTTTTGGACACCTCACAAAATATAGATGTGAACAATGCTGTACCTCATTTAAATCTTTTTGAATGGTGTATTTAGATCAGGCAAAGTATTGTTCAGTGTTGGTTGTACAGAGGTCATTAGGAAGTGTCTTTTATGTCATCCATGCTCAGGGGCAGGATATCTACACATGAAAGAGTGCCTAGATGAATGCTCTCATTTGTAAGCATTGTTTATGGTTCTAGATTAAAATTATTTACTGCAATGTTACCAAAGGGTCTGCATGTAGCAAATCAATGTTTGGTACAACCAATGCGGCTGAGCTGGCCATCATTTTTACAACAAGAGACACTGTGTTTGTAATTATATATAGGTCATAAATTTAGAGACACATATTATATAAAGGTCAACGCTGAGCCTTTTTAATATCTAGTTTTTATTTGGTTTATGTTTTGCTAATCTAGACTCAAAAATCACATCAGGAAATAAGGCCGGGAAATGGACCTCCTCCAAACGAAGGAAGCAATAGAGGCCTTACTAGAAAAATTTGAGGACACGCCCATCCTGTGGGATTCAAAAAACTCTTTATATTGCAATAAAGATGTACGAGCGGCAGCACTAGAGGAGCTAGCAAACTATATGCAAACATGGGTGCCAGGATGCACTGCCAACATGGTGAAGGATAAACTTGCCAACCTGAGAAGCACATATAGAAGAGCATACAGAGCTAAAAAATATACAAAGTCTGGAGCAGCAGCAACACAAGCAAAGGAACCCAAACTGTGGTATTACAAACAGATGTCTTTTTTGCGGAAGGAAATGGAGGGCAGGAAATCGATGTCTAGTCTTGCTTCCAACCTTCCCTCCACGCTACCTTCCAGCGGACCTTCCCCAGATGACCACAGCCCTGCAGAGTCGGAAGAAGAGGGCCTGGCTGACAGAGAGGCAGATCTGCCACCCTTCGATGAGGAGGTATAGTAGTTTCCTATATATTTCTGGCATAAATAATTATTGGTGGATTAATGAGTTGATATTGTAAAAGAAAAGCCAAGCTGGGAAAACCAAAAAAAAAGGTCGCCAGACAAATAGGTGTCAGGGATGACAACTGCAGGGGTCAGAAGGAGAGTCTATTCAAGTTATAATGAACCAAAAATAATAAAAGAAAAACATGAAAATGTGTGTTTTGATTTGGCGAAATAGTAAAACATGTCCCTTTTTTTGACACAGGAAGAAGAGATCAGCCAGGAGGTGGCAGATCCTCCCGTCTCTGTCAGCCAGGAGGAGGCCGGGGTCAGTGGCAGCCAGGAGGAGGCCGGGCCCAGTGGCCTGCAGCAGGTCCCCCCGCCCAGGACAACCACCACCAGCCAGTCTTCTCCCCCCCAGGTGAGGCCATCAGGCCGAAGGAGGCAGTTGAGGCCTGTGGAGGAGGCAAGCCTCCGCATGATCCAGGAGGCAAGCGCCACCATGAGGGCCCCCCTCAACCCCACAGAGGCCTACAGTGCCTCCTTGGCACACGATTTAAATGAAGGGGGGGAGGAGCAGAGAAGACTGGCAAAGGGCCTGATCAACCAGGTCCTTTGGTGGATGCAGAGGGACCTGCTGACCCCAGACACTGGGCTATGTGACCCGGCCCGGCATGCTGAACACCATCCTCCTGCTGCCACATCGTCCCCACCTGCAAGGGCCCGTGTAAGATCTGCTGGAAGGCAGCCTGGAGGGAAGGCTGGAAAGAGGAGGAAACGGTGATTCCCTGCCTTCCATTTCCTTCCCCACAAAGGACATATTGTTTGGACTACCAGTTTGGGTTCCTTTGGTTCTGTGCTGCTGCTTCATCAGATTTTTTAGTTTGCCTCCTGAGGTTTGGTAGTTTATCCTTCACCATGTTGGAAATGCAAGTTTGCATATAGTTTGCTATCTGTTCTAGTGCTGCCGTTCTGTTTATTTTTTTCGATTACATTTGCCAAAATAAATGGCTTTTTGCTTTCATTTGAAAACCTGTCTATTGTTTGTTATACTGTGGGGATTATTAGGCATCAAACATTACAAAAAAATACAATGGGTCATTTACAAAGGACACAAACTCCTTGGGGGGGGGGGAAACATTTGGTGTGCCAACATGGTTAAATATAAAATAAATAAATAAATAAATAAATAAACCTAAAAAATTGCACTAAAAAATAAATATAACATGTAATAACAAAATGAACAAAATGGTGACATAACTAGAAACACACCAACAAAAAAAAAAGATGAACTTTCATTTCCAAAAATAAAAGGAAAAAAAATGGAGGACCACCAACAAAAACACACTTCTGGCCTAGAAAACATTTTTAAATGATTACATCACAAGCAAGAAATGTCACATTTCAGTATGGGACAACTGAGTTGAAATTGCATCAGCAAGAGAACGGGTTTATTCTAGCAAGAGAACAATGAAAAAAACACGCAATAAACTGTTGTTTATTGCGTCGTTTTAAGTCATTGTTCTCTTGCTAGAATAAAAGCTTTCAAATGACGAATGTGCCATATCCCAAACAAACGCGAGTTTTACCTGAACGAGCGCTCCTGTCTCCTCATTTTGACTGAGCATGCGCGGGATTTTTGTACGCTGCTTTTGTGTACAGACGACCGAACATGTCCGAGCGGACACGGTTCCAGCGGACTGTTTTAAAGCAAGACCAGGAAACAGTTGTTCGTTGGGAAACGGTCTGTCAGACAAATGTTTGCTGGAATCCTGTCCGTTACTGCCTACACACGACCGAACATGTCCGCTGAAACTGGTCCGCGGACCAGTTTCAGCAGACATGTTCGGTCGTGAGTACGGGGCCTAATAGTAGGAATTTTCAATGTGATTTTTATATAAACATAACGCATGGAGACAAAAATGGATGATGCTCAGATGCAGTGTATTTCAACTTTAATCAGACATTTCTCAAAGTAACAAAGCTGCAAATTCAGTATAACTTAGCCCCTGGCATTTGTATAGTACCTAAAATAATCCTGTCCGTTACCTGTGCTTTTCATTAAAATAATTGTTGTGGATTTATAAATAATTTTGGTAAACAGTTTTTTTTTATGTACTACAGCTCAACATATTGGGCCAGATTCATGTACAAATCCGACGGGGTAACGTATCCCATTTACGTTACACCGCCGCAAGTTTTCAGCGCAAATGCTTGATTCACAAAGCACTTGCCTATAAACTTGCGGCGGCGTAGCATAAAGCCGTCCGGCGCAAGCCCGCCTAATTCAAATGGGGCGTGTATCATTTAAATTAGGCGCGTCCCCGCGCCGAACGTACTGCGCATGCTCAGTTTTAAAATTTCCCGCCGTGCTTTGCGCGAAATGACGTCGCACTGACGTGATTTTTTGAACGGCGACGTGCGTTACGTCCTTTCCTATTCCCGGACGACTTACGCAAAAAAAATAAAATAATCAAATTCGACACAGGAACAACGGCCATACTTTAACATGGCTAGTCTAAATATAAGCCATTGAAATAGCACTCGCAACTTTACGATGGGAAAAGCCGACTAGCGACGACGTAAGAGAATGCGACGACTGCGCGTACCTTCGTGGATCGCCGTAAACAGCTAACTAGCATACCCGACGCGGAAAACGACGCAAACTCCACCCATCGGGCGCCGAAGTATTGCATCCTAAGATCCGAAGACGTACGAAGCCGTACGCCTGTCGGATCTTAGCCAAATGCCGTCGTATCTTTGTTTGAGAATTCAAAATAAAGATACGACGCGGCAAATTTGAAAGTACGCCGGAGTATCAGCAGATACTCCGGCGTACTTTTTCTGTGAATCTGGCCCATTGAGTATACATTGATACATTGAGTATTTTTTTTATCACAATTACTGTTTTTGGTTTTATTTATTATGCTTAAAAAAGTATTTTTGTGAAACAAAAAAAAAGTATATATTTTTTTTCAAATCGCATGTGACATTTCACCTTTTAGTTGCCTCATTACCACTGAAGGATACAAGCATGGTATTCTTTTTCCGCCCAAACATAAGTCCTAACAGACAGAAATTTCACATAAATTGATATCTATAAAAGAGATTTTGCTCATGAAAACATTTCTTTGACAAAAACATAACAAACAGCTCTGAGAGGAATGCAAAAAAAGAAAAATAATTGCAAACCTGTGCATTTATGTAAACTTCTTACTGGAGAACATGTTTTCCTGATGGGATAATATGTTTGCTGGTTATTTAGAAGATACAAGTATTTATGATAATGGGATACATTATTTATGTGTACTAAAGATGCAGTTTTACAGAAGTTTGTACAAAAACAGTCAGATTTTTCTGTATAATGATGATAGTATAAATGATCTATCATTTTGGAATCGAACTCCACATTTGCCTATTGCATTTTCATTTTGTCAATTTGCATTATAGTAGTTAAAATGGTTAATCTGCAAAAATGTCACAGTTCAAAAAAATAAAAACAGAAAAAAAAAGCATCAGAAATTACTGCCATTAGTGCTGTGAAATGGGAAGGCTGGTTACAGTGGTGGTTACTGTATTATGGTAACTTTCTGTATCAGTATTTACAAGGCAGTTACAATGGAGTTACGAGGCTAGACTTAAAGCCTTCTACAACACTCAAATAGCTACCATTTTGTCAGTCACTTCATAAGACACTGCCAGCTGATCTTGATAAACTTATATTTATTCCACAATATTTATTAGTTGAAAAAATATTGTTGAACAGAATGTAGTGTTGGTGAAACCTATTGGTAGTTACAATCAATGGTAAAACATTTGTAGTCAGAACCAACGAGAGTATATACAGTAACTATGCCGAATGTCAAGTCTAAAAGTCGACAAAGCAAGTATTAATTAAGAAAGAGGGGGGTTATTTAGTAAAGCCAAATCCACTTTGCACTGCAAGTGCAAACTACAAGTGCAAAGTGCACTTGAAATTGCACTGAAAGTGCACTTGGAAGTGCAGTCGCTGTAGATCCGAGGGGGACATGCAAGGAAAATAAAAAACAGCATTTTAGCTTGCACATGGATGAATGATGAAATCAGCAGATGCTGTTCATATTAACTGATAGAGAAATGCGTCCTATAAGTGTGCCTGCTTGGAAAAATCGGTGAGCCAGAATCTCTGGGTGCTGCCAAATGTCCGTTAAGAACATACTAGGGGAAAGGCTGGGTTGATTTTTATAGGTGTAAGGGGTCCAGAGTTAGACAAGAAGTGAAGCTTTTAGCAGGATTCTCTAAAACAGCGGAGTGTAGAGTTAATGAGGGGGTGTTCCTTCAAGGTTCAAGGGTATGTGCTGTTTTAAAGTTCCAGGGCATCGATCATAGTGGTAGGGGATAGAAGGAATCTTCAAACTGTATCCAGTTCTTGCAATGACCATGCAATGTCCAGCCTACAATTCTGGCAAGGTGGCAGGCCCAGTAATATTTCTTAAGGTCTGGGAGACCAATGCCACCTTTAGTTTTTCTTACATTGTGTTACCGTTTTCTGTGAAAGGGTAATATTAAAGTGGCGTTCCACCCAAAAATTTAATTTTTCAGAACCCCCCCCCCCCTCCGGTGTCACATTTGGCACCTTTCAGGGGGAGAAAGACAGGTATTTGCACCCACTTCTGGAAATACACTCTCATGCGGCAGTCACGCCCCTACTGTCTTCTGAGACAGGAGAGAGCGGGGACCAGTGTCGGCGCGCCACGCTTATCGCGCATGTTCAGTAGGGAACCGGGCAGTGAAGCCGCAAAGCTTCACTTCCCAATTCCCTCACCGAGGATGGCGGCGGGTGCAGCCGAGGGACGAGCGATTGCTCGGCCTCGGCTGCTGACATTGCGGGCGCGCTGGACAGGTAAGTGTCCATATTTTAAAAGTAAGCAGCTGCAGTATTTGTAGCTGCTGGCTTTTAAAAAAAAAAACGGCAGAACCTCCTCTTTAACCTCCCTGGCAGTATGATTCTTTCAGATTTTAGGTGCTGAAAGCAGTACAATAATTTTGCATGGAAATTTGGCGTTTTATACTGTAGGCGTTTTATACTGTATTCTTATGAATAACTCACTTAAATCTTTCCAAACAAGAGTCTAGTAGACATCCCGGGTATGATAAAGTTTGAAACACAAAATCATAAATTATAATATAATAAATAACTATAAATAATTATAACAAATAATAATATATTAATAATAAAAATTAATCAATAATGTAATCAAATCAAAAACACTGAATTTTGTTCAGTTGCAGAATTGTCGCTGTCATTACTTTCAGTGTTTGATGATGAATTTCCCCACAAATTGCTATTGCTCAATTCTGCAAGTGATTCTAATTTATTATCGCTGTTTTATAGCTGGTCTAAAACCACTTTTGACATAAACGGACACTTTTTGGTTGCTATGGACAATCTCCAGTTTCCAGGCAGAAAGAACTGTTTTCATAATATAAAAGTGCATGCAGGTCACTGGGCAGACCACTAGGGACAAAGGGGATGTGTATTTATTTTATACAGTACTGTAATCTGTAAGATTACAGTATACTGTATGTGTGTTGTGTTTTTACTTTTTTAAATTTGACGCCGATCTCTGCCCCCGTGCGTCGTAACGTCGACTGTGAATCGAGCGAGGAGGACAGAGCTCGCTCACACTGCTCATATGCTCGCACTGTGAATCGAGCGAGGAGGACACAGCTCGCTCACACAGCGGGGAGATATCACAGGATCCAGGGGACAAGGTAAGTAACCATGCCTGGATACTGCGATGCGATCCCGGGTCTGGCTCGGGGATACTGCTAATGGTACTGGATTTCCACCCCGAGCCAGACTCCGGATTACCACCAGTGAGGTTAAGGGCATGGGATTTGTTAAAGTTGATCTTAAAATTGGAGATATAGTAAAAATGTTTGAAACCTTTCAAGAGATTTGGGATCGATAAGTGCGGTTATTTTAAGAATAACAAAATATCGTCAGCAAAGGCTGCTAATTTATAGGTGTGATCAGCAATGGGTATGCCTTTGATATTTTCATTAGATCCTAGGCAGCATAGGAAAGGTTCAAGGGTTAGAACAAAGAGAATTAGGGAAATGGGCATCCCTGTCTGGTCCCATTGCTAATGGAGAAGGGTGTTTGACAGGTGTTCGTTAACCCGGACTCTGGTAGTTGGAGTCCTATAAAGAGACATAATGGAATTAAACATCCACTTTTGGAGAGCAATGTGTCACAAGACTTCTCCCAGGTAATTCCATGCCAGCCTGTTGAACGCCTTCTCTGCATCCAATGATAGGAAGAATCTTCTATGTTTATGGGTAGTTATGCAATGGTGCAGATTCAGGGCTTTAATCGTGTTATCCCTGGCTTCTCTCCCAGGGATAAAGCCAACTTGGTATTTCCCTATCAGGGAGGGTAAGAAACGAGTAGCTAATATTTTGGCAAATAGTTTTAAATCAACATTCAGTAAAGATATTGGCCTGTAGTAGGTGACCGATGTGGCATCTTTTTCTTCTTTTGGGATCACTGTGATGTGGGCCTCTAGCAATCTATGAAAATGGGGAGTGGATGAAGTTAAGGAGTTCAAGGCCTTGAGAAAGTGAGGGGATAAAGTATCTGTAAATATTTTAAAATCGACAGCTCTAAACCCATCCGGGCCAGGGCTTTTGCCGTTTCTGAGCTGTTCGACTGCAGTTTTAAATGCGTCTACCGAGATAGGGTTTCCCAAGTGAAGGCTATCCTCTTTATCGATAGACTTAGTGCAGAATTTCTGGAGGAAAGTTTTAATTGAGGTAAGTCTATTGTCAGTTCCCATATGCCCGGGTGGATGTTTGAGGAGTGTGTATAAATAGTAGGTCTCAAATTGGGCTTCAATATCTGCTGGGGTGACGTAGACTTTCCCTTGAGGGTTTTGTGTTTTACGGTTTAACTCTTCATGTAAAAGTTTCCTATGCTGGGTAAGGTTGTGGTATACTGTATTTGCTGTGCTTGGGATTGCTTGATTTCTGCTGTACTGTCTTTTAAGGCCTGGTTTTAAACTCCATATTGTGAGTATAATGATTGATTTTAACATTTTATTAAAATTCATTTAAGCAGTATCACACTAGGTCGGTGCGCCCTCCGTTCTTCTCTCTTTTTTCTTAGTTTCATGAATTCTCACGATTCTGAGGAGTACTGCAAGACTCTGGAAGATACATTTTAATTGAACTACACCACCTCATAGTACTTTTCAAAAAATACCGGAGCGCAGGAGATTTGTTTTTGTTCATTATAAGGAGGGTCAGTGGTCAGGCCAGTGGTTGTGGGAGTGTGTGGGCAGAGGGCCTATCAGAATCTGGAATGCCCCCCTTTAAAATAAAACTTGGGCCCACAGATATTATCCCTTCTCCTATGTGAATAAGTAAGGCGTTCGTTCATAGCACCCCTATTAATTCACAAACATTTTTTAAATAAGAACACCACACACTGTGACTGTGTCCTTTTTATAAAATAAAATAAATTAGGCCTTGAGCTCATCTACAGGGGGACATGGTGATCTGCCAGGGGAATCTTCTCCATGTTGACAATCTATAAAACTTGCAGCCTTTAGGCCATGCTCTCATAAGACCCTGGTTAGTTTATGTGATGTTCCCTCTTAAATGGGTTGTAAAGGTTAGTTTTTAATTTTCTAAGTAGGTTCCTTTAAGCTAGTGCATTGTTGGTTCACTAACCTTTTCCTTCGATTTCCCTTCTAAGGCCTGGATTCACAAAGCACTTACGCCGACGTATCTCGAGATACGCCGCGTAAGTGTAACTATGCGCCATCGTATCTGTGCGCTGTGCCCACAATCTGAGATACGCATAAAAATAGGCTTCCTACGACCGACGTAACTTGCCTACGCCGTCGTATCGTGGGCGCATATTTACGCTGGGCGCATTTGCCGCTCCCATTGATTTTCTATGAACATATGCAAATGAAGGAGATACGCAGATTCACGAACGTACTTGCGCCCGGGCATAATATACGCAGTTTGCGTAAGTCGTACGTCCGGCGTAAAGTTATTCCCCATATATGAGGCGCAACTCATGCTAAGGTATGGACCAGGGAACACAGCCGTCGTATTTTACGTCGTTTACGTAGTACGTGAAAAGGGCTGGGCATAGGTTTCGTTCACGTCGTAGGCAGTGATCCGTCGTATCTTAGGGAGTAGTTCCGACGTGATTCTGGGCATGAGCACTGGGATGCGCCTACGGGACGGCGCATGCGCCATTAGTTTTAAGTACTTCTATGGCGCTTAGCCCATCATTTGCATGGGGTCACGCCTCATTAGCATGGCTCACGTCCACTTCCACCTACGCTGGCTTACACAGAGGAAACCCAGCGTAGATTTGAGAGCGAGTGGGAGCACTGGCTTCCTGAATACTGTGCTTGCCTCTCTGCGCTGCGTCGGCGTATCGTATATTCGATACGCTACGCCGGCATTAATATGCGCCAATGTATGTATGTTTCCTAGGGTGTCTGTTCACACTACTGAATTGCAGTGGTGCATGCTGAAAAAAATACTGCATGCATATTCTTTTTCAATGCAGCATGCTGCAGCAGAGACCACTGCAACCCAACACCATTGTGTGCAAAGAAACTTCATTAAATATCACTTGTGACATTTCAATAAAGGCTGAACAAAAAAAGATTAAGGGCACAAGTCTGGTATAGATAAAGGATATCCCTGCTCACATAGGTGTGCACAGCCTTTTGCCTTAGGGTGTGCACCCCAAAGCTCAAAAGCCACATGCATGTATATAATATATATATATATATATATATATATATATATATATATATATATATATATATATATATATATAAACACTGACACTCAAATTCCTGCTAAATTTAAAAGATGAAACTGTACTGAGTAATAAATAAAGCTCTGCGTGTATGAGGCTTGTGGATGCAATTGTATGCCCTGAATACAAACAGTGTGCATTTGGGGCCCCTCACCCACACCTGAAACCTATCAATTTAGGACCAGCGGCTGTGTTCGTACAGCCCCAGCGTCCTCATAGAGTAAAACCCTATACACACGGCCGGGTTTCCCGTCGGGAAAAACTGTGGGGGGAGCTTTTGGCCGGGAATCCTGGCCGTGTGTATGTTTCCTCGCAGTTTTCCCGACAGGAAAACTGCCGGGAATCCCGGCGGGAAAATAGAGAACCCGGCAGTTTTCCTATGGGGATACACTGCGAGGGAGTATACACATGGCCGGTATTCTCGACCAAAGCTCTCCCCACTGTTTTCCCGACGGGAAACCCAGCCATGTGTACACAGGAAAACTTAACAAGCAGGTTCTCAGGTTTCCCCTCAGTTTTCTCAGCAGACTTTTTACCGCCGAGAAAACCGAGCGTGTGTACAGGGCTTAACAGGTGGCTCCAGCCACACAAACAAAATTCACACTGTATGGGCTAGAGAACCCTACGACGTGCTGAAAAAATTCAATGCTTCTGAGCATGCGTCGACTTGATTCTGAGAATACGTGAATTTTTGACCGATGGACTTTCACACAGACGATCGTTTTTTTCTATTGTTTTTTTTATCCATAGGAAAAATTTAAAACATGTTCTATTTTTTTTTCACCGATGGAAAACAAACCGATGGGGCCCACACACGATCGGTTTGTCCGATGAAAATAGTCCATCTGTTTTCATCTGACAAACCGATCGTGTGTACAGGGCTTAAGACTTTCTGCAAAAAATGAGGCCAGCGCAGGTCACGTCATCAAATGCCAATCGTCTATTTCCATCGGTGGCATCTCCCCTATGCCTCGCACATATAGGAGAGAAAAAAAGAGTAGTAAGACTCACTTTAAGAAATTTAAGAGTAACAAAAAACACAAAATGTATCTCCATAAAAAGGAGAGATTTGTTGATTTATTCATATAATAGAAGAAGAATGTTTTTTTTGTTTTGTTTTTTGTTTTTTTATAAAAACTAAAAGCAAAGGGTTTAGTAACAGGCTTTCTTTGTCATTAATGGAAAGAAGCGTAATGTACATTTTGCATTATGTAAGTTGTATATAGCATAGCTAAATGATACGTGTGGAATTCTTGTTATTGCACATATTAATAGCATCTGATTCATAATATAGATGCACTGAATGTCCAGATATTTTGCTGAATGTAGGAAAATGAATATGAAAAGTTGCAATAATAAATCCTTTGACTACGGCTTACTAATTACAATTTAACACAAAGTTCAAGAAATAATCTATGAACACTTCATTTCAAGCGAATCTATTTTGAATTCCTTCTAATTGTCTAGCATTCAAAGAGACACTGCCCTCTCCTGGCTGCATTGTCTTCATCCCTCTCTTCACTGTTCTATCTTTTTTTGTGCTGCAGGAGACAGGGCACAATCAGCTGGGTACAATTTCCAATTGTATGTATACCAAGCAAAACAGGACTACTTACTGTTTGTTTTCAGAATTGAATCCATATCTACAGTTAGTATACACAAACATCTCTCCGTCAGGTTTCACGTTTAGTTTTTAGTTTTGAATGCATTATTGTCTTCAGCATTCTTCTGCAATCTTCTAAAGTGTTTATTATGTTTTATTGCACAGATAATACCCATCGTACCTAATCAGCATCAACCCTATTTTCGGAATCCAAATGTGACAGTAATATTGATTTTGTGTAATTACTCTGTTGCTTGCTGGACACTATTATGGTGGATTACACCACAGAATTTGGATTATCACCACTCCTTTCGGAACAGACTATTATTGATTTGATGTGACATTAGTAGCACATCTCTTCTTCTATGATTAACTGATAGGGGTCCTGGGATAGGAATAAAGAATGAGGTAGCATGTCAGAGATGTGCGGGTAGGCTGGCAGGGATAATACATAAAATCAGAGAGGTGAAATAATCATTTATTATAAGCTATGATGACAGAGGCCAATTTATCATGAAGTCAGAAAAAGAAAATTGTATCCTAAACTATACTGTTTATTTGTCTTTATTGGGTGGTCCTATCATATAAGCTGTATCAATTGATCCTACCTCTTAAGCCTCGTAAACACGATCGGATTTTCCGACGGGAATTGTGTGATGTCAGGCTGTTGTCGGAAAATTTGACCGTTTGTATGCTCCATCGGACAATTGTTGTCGAATTTTCCAACAACAAATGTGGGATAGCATGCTTTAAATTTTTCCGACAACAATTGTGTTTTGTTAGATTATCCGATTATAAACTCCAAAGTACAAACACGTATGCTCAGAAGCAATGCTAACCAAAACACAACATTAGCAGAAGTTGCCCAAAGGGTGATGCTAAAGAGCTGAAAAAACCCGTTGTTTTGTATTTGTTGGCCGACAATTATTTTCCGTCTGCATGCAGTACAAATTCCTGGTCAAGGCCCTTCCAACAACAGTCCTACGCTTTATCCACGGAAAATCCAATCGTGTGTACCACGCTTTATATTATAAGTTCCAACGAGCAGGGCCCTGTGATACCTCTTGCATGGAATTGTATTGCAACTCATTGTCTGCCATTTTGTAAAATGCTACGCAAACTGTTGGCACTAGATAAAGCCTGTATAATAATAGAAAAACACTGATGGAAACTACATAAAGGGAATTCCATAGAATATTACTAAAACACTAGAAATTTCACCTGCATACAGAGAGATATTTGTATTAGTTTAAATTAAAATGCAGTTAATCATTACTGTAGCACCCTGCTCTTAAAGATAGGGGCGCTATTTTAAATTTAGGGGATATCTGGGCCAATAGTTGGGCCCAGACTTGATTAATTATATGCAAATTTGCCTCTGTTCTGGCTGTGGTACTGCCTGGTAGTATTTTCCTTGTTGCCTGTGGGTGGCGTTGCCACTTCAGGCCCATGTTGGACCGCAGGTGTACCATGGTGTATTGGTGTCCCTCCTCGGCAGCAGTACAGTGGGAGTGGTGACCCCGCTGTGCATGTTGGGATGGGATACTTAAGAGGCAGATGCCGTTTTTCGGGGTCCTTTGCCTTGTGGCCCTCCTGGCGTGAGGTGGTGTGTGTGCGATTTTAGTCTCAGGACCAAGTTGAGCTGTAATTGCTCAAAATGTATGAGCTGGAGTTCATCTTTAATGTAATGCTGATGTCCAAATGTGTCACTGTTGCTCCTCTATTCAGAAGGGAGACACCATAATATAGGGAGTGTTTTTTTTTTTTTTTTTCAACAAGCACGGTACACTTGTGTGAAACGCATTAACTGTTACCCTGTATGATTGGCATAGGACAATAAAAATGTTTCATTCCGTTGGCTCCAGTGTGTGACCATTTCTTCTGTTTGTGTTACTGGCAGGATCTTAAGCTGTAAAAAAGCCTAAAAATTTAATTAATGCAGCTATGGGGCCGGATTCAGAAAGAAGATACGACGGCGTATCGCCTGATACGCCGTCGTATCTCTGAGTCCGGCCGTCGTATCTATGCGCCTGATTCATAGAATCAGGTTAAGCATAGATATGCCTAAGATCCGACAGGTGTAAGTGACTTACACCGTCGGATCTTAGGCTGCAATTCCAGGCCGGCCGCTAGGTGGCGCTTCCATATCTTTTACGCGTTGAATATGCAAATAAGCATTTACGCCGATTCAGAAACGAACGACCGCCCGGCGCTTTTTTTTTACATCATTTGCGTTCGGCTTTTTCCGGCGGAAAGTTACCCCTGTTATAGGAGGGGTAAGTGCGGCGTATCCTATGTTAAGTATGGCCGTCGTTCCCGCGCCAAGTTTTGAATTTTTTTACGTTGTTTGCGTAAGTCGTTCACGAATATGGGCGGATGTAATTTACGTTAACGTCAAAACCAATGACGTCCTTGCGACGTCATTTGGAGCAATGCACGCTGGGAAAATTTGCGGACGGCGCATGCGCTGTTCGATCGGCGCGGGGACACACCTGATTTAAATTGTACACGCCCCCTAGCCGCAGAATTTGAATTCCGCCGGGGGATTTACGATACGCCGCCGCAACTTTAGAGGCAAGTACTTTCTGAATAAAGCACTTGCCTCAAAAAATTGCGGCGGCGTAACGTAAATCAGATAGGTTACGCGGATCTAAAGATCCACTAACCTATCTGTATCTAGACCATCATGTTTAAGGGTTGGTAAGCTGCAATATATTACATTTTTGTTTTTGGGGTTAATACCCCTTTAAAACTCTTTATGGAGATGTTTTGTTCTCAGGAGTTACTCTGACTGCTGTTTTTGGTATTCAAGGAAAAATTGGTGATAATCTTATCAGTTACATCATTCTGTATCCATTGGTACATGTCTCCAGGTCAGATGGAGGTGCTGAATGGTGCAAAATGACCACACTCACCACATCAACTATCCACCAGTTATGTAATACAGAATTCCAGTATTATATAGAATCTTTTACTTGTACTATATTTTTGCATCAACGCTTATATAAATGGCTAATCTGATCAATTAATAGCCACCATAATGATATCATATTATATGTATGTATCTGAAGATATACACTATGGGCCAGCTTCACAGAGATCGGCGTATCTCTGTGCGGGCGTATCGCATATGAGACGTAACATAGAGAGGCAAGTACAGTATTCACAAAGCACTTGCTCCCTAAGTTACGGCGGTGTAACGTAAATGGGCCGGCGTAAGCCCGCGTAATTCAAAGTAGGCTGGTAGTGGGCGTGTTGTATTATAATGAATCGTGACCCCATGTAAATGAAGCACCGTACGAACGGCGCATTCGCGCCCATGCTCATAATCACGTCGAATTTACGCCCTAAGATACGACGGCTCAATGGCAACGACGTGAACATAACCTACACCCAGCCCCATTCACGTACGACGTACGTAAACAACGTAAAAATATACGCTTGTTCCGACGTCCATACTTTGCATTACCTGCGCCTCATATAGCAGGGGTAACTTTACGCCAGACGTAAGCCTTACGTAAACGGCGTAGCTAAATCCGACGGCGCAAGTACGTTCGTGAATCAGCGTATCTAGGTCATTTGCATATTCAACGCGTAAATCTACGGAAGCGCCCCTAGCGGCCAGCATAAATATCTTGTTCCCTGAATAGGGCGCATAGATACGACGGCGCATCACAGAACTTACGCCGCGTATCAAAAGATACGTCGGCGTAAGTTGTCTGTGAATCCGGGCCTATATTACCAAAAGTATTGGGACACCTACCTTTACACACACATGGGGGCAGATCCACAAAAGGATTACGCCGACGTATCTATTGTAGTATAGTTGCCCGGCGGAAGATTACGCGCAGGTACGTGGATCTGCCCCATGAACTTTAATGGCATCCAGTCTTAGTCCGTAGGGTTTAATATAGAGTTGGCCCACCCTTTGCAGCTTTAACAGCTTCAACTCTTCTGGGAAGGCTGGCCACAAGGTTTAGGAGTGTGTCTATGGGAATGTTTGACCATTCTTCCAGAAGCGCATTTGTGAGGTCAGGCACTGATGTGGACGAGAAGGTCTGGCTTGCAGACTATACACTAATTTGTTCCAAAGGTGTTCTTTCAGGTTGAGGTCAGGACTCTGTGCAGGCCAGTTAAGTTCCTTCATCCCAAACTTGTTCATCCATGTCTTTATGGATCTTCTCCTCCTTCAACTCTCTACTTCATCCTCCACTATCTCAACCCACTAAAGCAGAATAAGATGAAGGAATCAAATTGAACACTACATCCTAATAAATTAATAAAAAAAAAAATGAAGGGACTAGAGGTCACAAGCCTCTGGACTTTATAGGGGTTAAATGTGGGGATATAGAATCAGTAATACAGCCTATAAAATTAAGAAATGTTTATTACAAAAGATAAAAAACATGAGACAACTTTGTATTCATATCACAAATTCAATTGTTTCATTGAAGCATATTGAACAGACAATACCACTCTCAACATGTTTCGCTCGGCAGAACTTCCTTAGGAGATTTTGGTGTGGTGTCTACTATGCTATAAACAACAAAAGATGAAATGAGTACTCATGTTGAAATTATATTATGCATAAAAACATACAAGTTGGCATATATATATATATATATATATATATATATATATATATATATATATATATATATATATATATATATATATTAGCATATTGTGATAAAGTTCATTATTTTCTGTAATGTACTGTTAAACATTAGACTTTCATATATTTTAGATTCATTACACACAACTGAAGTAGTTCAAGCCTTTTTATTGTTTTAATATTGATGATTTTGGCATACAGCTCATGAAAACCCAAAATTCCTATCTCAAATAATTAGCATATTTCATCCGAAAAAAAGTCAACCTTCAAATAATTATGTTCAGTTATGCACTCAATACTTGGTTGGGAATCCTTTTGCAGAAATGACTGCTTCAATGCGGCGTGGCATGGAGGCAATCAGCCTGTGGCACTGCTGAGGTGTTATGGAGGCCCAGGATGCTTCGGTAGTGGCCTTAAGCTCATCCAGAGTGTTGGGTCTTGCGTCTCTCAACTTTCTCTTCCCAATATCCCACAGATTCTCTATGGGGTTCAGGTCAGGAGAGTTGGCAGGCCAATTGAGCACAGTAATACCATGGTCAGTAAACCATTTACCAGTTTTGGCACTGTGAGCAGGTGCCAGGTCGTTCTGAAAAATGAAATCTTCATCTCCATAAAGCTTTTCAGCAGATGGAAGCATGAAGTGCTCCAAAATCTCCTCATAGCTAGCTGCATTCACCCTGCCCTTGATAAAACACAGTGGACCAACACCAGCAGCTGACATGGCACCCCAGACCATCACTGACTGTGGGTACTTGACACTGGACTTCAGGCATTTTGGCATTTCCCTCTCCCCAGTCTTCCTCCAGACTCTGTCACCTTGATTACCGAATGACATGCAAAATTTGCTTTCATCCGAAAAAAGTACTTTGGACCACTGGGCAACAGTCCAGTGTTGCTTCTCTGTAGCCCAGGTCAGGCGCTTCTGCCGCTGTTTCTGGTTTAAAAGTGGCTTGACCTGGGGAATGCGGCACCTGTAGCCCATTTCCTGCACATGCCTGTACACGGTGGCTCTGGATGTTTCTACTCCAGACTCAGTCCACTGCTTCCGCAGGTCCCCCAAGGTCTGGAATCGGTCCTTCTCCACAATCTTCCTCAGGGTCCGGTGACCTCTTCTCGTTGTGCAGCGTTTTCTGCCACACTTTTTCCTTCCCACAGACTTCCCACTGAGGTGCCTTGATACAGCACTCTGGGAACAGCCTATTCATTCAGAAATTTCTTTCTGTGTCTTACCCTCTTGCTTGAGGGTGTCAATGATGGCCTTCTGGACAGCAGTCAGGTCGGCAGTCTTACCCATGATTGCGGTTTGGAGTAATGAACCAGGCTGGGAGTTTTTAAAAGCCTCAGGAATCTTTTGCAGGTGTTTAGAGTTAATTAGTAGATTCAGATGATTAGGTTAAGAGCTCGTTTAGAGAACCTTTTCATGATATGCTAATTTTTTGAGATAGGAATTTTGGGTTTTCATGAGCTGTATGCCAAAATCATCAATATTAAAACAATAAAAAGGCTTGAACTACTTCAGTTGTGTGTAATGAATCTAAAATAAATGAAAGTCTACTGTTTATCAGTACATTACAGAAAATAATGAACTTTATCACAATATGCTAATTTTTTTAGAACGACCTGTATATATATATATATATATATATATATATATATATATATATTATGCAAATATGTTAAGAAAATACATGGAGTCTCAAGATATGGGGCATAGAAACAAGTTTGTTAATATATGGGTACAAAAACATGGAACCTTACCAGGGCCGCTCATTATAAATGTGTCACTTGTGATTAGGATAAAGAAATACAAGTTGCATATGTGCACCGAACACCTCGCTTCTTTGCATAAATCCTCCCAAAGTTTGCAGAAAAGGACAAAAAGTTTATTTGGAGTTTTTTTTACTATAAAAAAAAAACAAAGAGAGAGAGAGAGAGAGAGAGAGAGAGAGAGAGAGAGAGATCGCAAATAAGGAATCCAATTTGTCCAATATAAGAAGAGAAAATTACCTTCAATGAATCAGCAAGGTTGAATCAATTTCATACTCTTGTATCCCACCCAGTAAGGTGAATAAGTATTCATCCAAAGGATATTAAATCTTTCATCAGGGAGCAGTCAGTCTAAAAGACCCAGGATGGAAAAAGATGGGGGCCAAATTAAACCAGAGACCTGCGCTCCCCAAGTAGAAAACCTAAAAGAAATATATAGGGGATCAAAGGTGTGGAACAAAGTTCCAATCTTGTCAATCACACAACCAAAGAGAGCGTATAAACCAGTCTTACCAATCATAAGGGAAGCGGAGGATTAGAAGGGGAACTGGAGAGATGTTATCTTACCTTTCTCCTCAGTGTTTCTGACAGAGGATAGCAGGGAAAACCGCTGTTTAAATCCTTAACCGACACGGCGGCGTCTGACATCACAGCCGACTCGCGGACGTACAGGGGAGAGGGCTGATGCGCATGCGCCAAAGTTCAATGACGACGCATAGGTGGCACTGGGACACGTTCGACCTACAGCGGCCATATTGAAAAATTGAATACCCACAGAGAATGGGTATCAGTGGGACACGGCCAAAGTGAACCGGAAGGGAAAAACACAGACAAGTCTGTGTGTGCCGATCCGACAAACATGGCAAAAAGAAGGGATGACAAAATGAAATGTAGGAAAACAAGAGCAAGCATCTCTCATCGGGCTCAAATGGGTCAGAATATCGATTAGAAAACTGACCAATGAGTGCCCGGGGCATCCGTACAAACCAATGGGAATGAAATAAAGAACAAAGAAGAGAGGAGGAGTGATAGTGCACATAGAGTATGTCTGGCAGCAAATGAGTTTAGAAATAATTAAATATACCAGTGGGCATTAAAATGATCCAATGATCAGCAGGACATTGGAGGATTGAAAAATCACATTCTAATATAGTTGACCGAAAAAAAATATATATATTATTGAAGAAATGAAATAAAGAATAAAAGTATTATAGTATTATTCATCAAATTGAGCTGCAGTTAACCCTATAGAAACGGCTTAAAGCTGATCGCTTGCACTTACCTGCAAAAAAAATGATTTTTTTTCCAAAACGTGAACTTATCCTTTAACCTTTAAAAATAATATAAATAGTATACAAGGGCAAACTTTTAAAACCATATATGTAATATGATGAACATTGTGTAAAAACAACGGGCCAGATTCACGTAGAATTTCCCTACGCTGCGGCGGCGTAACGTATTACATTTACGTTACACCGCCGCAAGTTTTCAGCGTAAGTGCTTGATTCACAAAGCACTTGCCTGTAAACTTGCGGCGTCGTAGCGCAAATCTTCCCGGCGCAAGCCCGTCTAATTCAAATGGGGCGGGGACCATTTAAATTAGACGCATTCCCGCGCCGAACGTACTGCGCATGCTTCCTCCCTAAAATTTCCCGACGTGCATTGCGCTAAATGATGTCGCAAGGACGTCATTGGTTTCGACGTTAACGTAAATGGCGTCCAGCGCCATTCACAGACGACTTACGCAAACGACGTGAAATTTCAAATTTCGACGCGGGAACGACGGCCATACTTAACATTGGCTAGACCACCTAGAGGGCAGCTTTAGTTTTACGCGGCGTACCTCTACGGAAACAACGTAAATTTACAGCGATGGGCAAAGCGGACGTTCATGAATCGGCGTAACTAGTCATTTGCATATTCTACGCCGACCGCAATGGAATCGCCACCTAGCAGGCGGCCTAGAATTGCAGCCTAAGATCCGACGGTGTAAGTGACTTACACCTGTCGGATCTTAGGGCTATCTATGCGTAACCTGATTCTATGAATCAGGCGCATAGATACGACAATCGTATCTCAGAGATACGACGGCGTATCAGGAGATACGCCGTCATATCTCTTTTGTGAATCTGGCCCAACCTTTCTTATATATCCATCCCCTAATGCCGCGTACACATGATCGGAAATTCCGACAAGAAAACCGTGGATTTTTTTCCGACGGAATGTTGGCTCAATCTTGTGTTGCATACACATGGTCCCTCAAATGTGGTCGAAAATTCTGACCATCAAGAACGCGGTGACATACAACACTACAACGAGCCGAAAAAAAATGAAGTTCACTGATTCCGAGCATGTGTAGGATTTTTGCGTGTCGGAATTGCATACAGATGAACGGAATTTCCAACAAGAACTTTTCCAGTGGAAAATTTGAGAACCAGCTCTCAAATTTTTGCTGTCGGAAATTCCGACAGAAAATGTCTGATGGGGCCTACACACGGTCGGAATTTCCGACCAAAAGCTCACATACATTATGATGTTGGGCATAACAGTCTGCCTTTCTAAATCCCCTAATTTCAATAAAACAAATTATCCCTCTTACATTGTAAAGCTATTATCATAAATACCTATGTGAAGTACAGGTTACAGGCTAAAATGGCCATCAATCCCTTCAATCCTTGCTTTTTATAGTGGGAACTACAACATAATATTAATAGCATATGTAGTTCTCAATTATCACTATGGATTCAGTTTGATATGGCTGTAACAGAAATACAGCATTACTATCAAGTATTTATACTCTGCTCAATCAACAAATGTCCACTTACATGGTCACAAATTGGCATTGGGCATTCCAGGAAAGGTGATATAAACCCCCAGCGGAAGTGGAGGTCCCAGCTGTTTCTCTTACATATTCTCTGATGAATGGCATCAGCGGGCATCAAAAATGTATCATCCAACATCATTCTCAATGCGCCGGCAGCCTTACTGCACATGCACTACCAAATGGTTCATATGCAGCTACTAGGTGGCCTACTGCACAATATGCAGGGCCGGCACTTGTCAGATCAGGAGGACACTGAAGTATAATGATCCCACACCAGTCATCCATCACCTGTAATCTGTATATCCAACTGGGTGGCAGCATAAAGGGAAGTGTCAGTGGGTGAACCACCAACCCACCCAAGTGCAAAGGACACATCATCAGTGAATGTATAAATCCAGCATTTTTAAAATAGATAAATAACAATCTCCACCCCTTGGGTTTTCTTGTATGTGGTCGCATGACACAAAGTTTATATAAAAGGTGTCAAAGTTATGTTTTAAACTGACATGCCTACTAATTGGTGTTGTTAATGTACCATTTTGTATTAGATACACTGCATATTGCCATACAGTATATCCTGTGAACTGACAATTTGGTTTTCTTACATAATATGAACCACGCAAACATTGCTTTAGGTATATGGGGCCCCCAGATACCGGCCCCCCACCCTAAGTGAATGGATATGGGGTACATCGTACCCCTATCCATTCACCTGGAGGCAAAAAGTTAAAGTTATTAAACACACAACACAAGGGTTTTTAAAATAATTTATTAGTCTGCTCCGGAGGCCCCCCCTGTCTTCTTTATTAGCTCTAATACCAGGGGGGGCTTCTTCTTCCACTCTCCGGGGGTTTTCTCCGCTCTCCGGGGGGGGGTTTCTTTTTCCGCTCTCCGGGGGGGGTCTTCTTCCGCTCTCCGGGGGTCTTCTTCTATCTTCGCCGCTCTCCGCTGTTGACTCGGCGAACCCCGGTTCTTCTGCAGCTGTCCGGTGCCTTCTTCTTCAGCGCTGGCTGCCTGCTATCTTTGTGTGTTAGCTCAATTAGTAACAGGCAGCCAGCGCGGTCTTCTGTGACGTCAGGTTCTTCTCTTCCCTTCTTCCGATGTTGACTCGTCGCCTCTTGACACTGCAATGATGGAAGCGCGCCTTGCATCCCATTTATATAGGCATCACCGCTCCATCATGCTCCGGCAGGTACCCACGTGGTGGGTGCCTACCCACGTGCACCCACCACGTGGGTACCTACTGGAACATGATGGGACGGTGATGCCTATATAAATGGGATGCAAGGCGCGCTTCCATCATTGCAGTGTCAAGAGGCGACGAGTCAACATCGGAAGAGGGGAGAAGAAGAACCTGACGTCACAGAAGACCGCGCTGGCTGCCTGTTACTAATTGAGTTAACACACAAAGATAGCAGGCAGCCAGCGCTGAAGGAGAAGGCACCGGACATCTGCAGAAGAACCGGGGTTCGCCGAGTCAACAGCGGAGTGCGGCGAAGATAGAAGAAGACCCCCGGAGAGCGGAAGAAGACCCCCCCCGGAGAGCGGAAGAAGAAACCCCCCCCGGAGAGCGGAGAAGACCCCCGGAGAGTGGAAGAAGAAGCCCCCCTGGTATTAGAGCTAATAAAGAAGACAGGGGGGGCCTCCGGAGCAGACTAATAAATTATTTTAAAAACCCTTGTGTTGTGTGTTTAATAACTTTAACTTTTTGCCTCCAGGTGAATGGATAGGGGTACGATGTACCCCATATCCATTCACTTAGGGTGGGGGGCCGGTATCTGGGGGCCCCCTTATTAAAGGGGACTCCCAGATTCCGATAAGCCTCCGCCCGCAGACCCCGACAACCAACGGCAAGGGTTGTCGGGAAGAGGTCCTGTCCTCATCAACATGGGGACAGGGTGCTCTGGGGTGGGGGGCCCCGCAGTGCGCCCCCCTGCCCCAGAGCAACCAACTCCCCCATGTTGAGGGCATGCGGCCTGGCACGGCTCAGGAGGGGGGGGGGGCGCTCGCTCGTCCCCACTCCCTTTCCTGACCGGCCGGGTAGCGTGCTTTGGATACGGGTCTGGTATGGATTGTAGGGGGACCCCCTACGTCGATTTTTCGGCGTGGGGGGGTCTCCTTACAACCCATACCAGACCTAAGGGCCTGGTATGCTCCTGGGGGGGGAACCCATGCCGTTTTTTTCTTTGAAAATTGGCATGGAGTTCTCCCTCTCAGGAATGCATGCTGAGCGACGCTGTCATTTTTTTTTATAATTATTTGTTTTCCCGGCGCGTATATTTTTTTTCACCCGTCGCAACTTTAATGTCCCGTCGCAATCCACAAAGCCCGGCGTCAATTACGTTTGCGCGCTATGCACGTCGGGAAAATTACGTCACACGCATGCGCAGTACGGCCGGCGCGGGAGCGCGCCTCATTTAAATTTTAAACGCCCCCCGGAGAGGAGGACCGCCTTGCGACGGAGGCACTTAAGTTACACGGCCTGAAATTTCTAGATAAGTGCTTTGTGGATCAGGCACTTAGGTAGAAACTTTAAGTCAGTGTAACTTAACTGCTGAAAGTTAAGTTACGCCGCCTGGCTGAGAATTTGGCCCCTCTTGTGCACAGCCCTCTTCAGATCACCTCACAGATTTTCAATCAAATTCAGGTCTGGGCTTTGGCTGGGACATTACTTTATTGATTTGGATGTATGCTTTGGGTCATTGCCATGCTGAAAGATGAAGTTCCTTTTCATGTTCAGCATTCTAACAGGAGCCTGGAGTGTTGTTTTAGAGCCAAACATATCTTTTGTAATTATGGCCAAAAGGTTCAACCATAACACATTTTCCCACATGGTTTTGGAAGACATCAGATGTGTTTTTTAAAATGTAGCCGGGTTTGTTTTTTCTTCGTAAGAAAAGGCTTCCGTCTTGCTACTCTACCCCATAGCCCAGACATATGAAGAATACGGGAGATTGTTGTCACATGTACCATACAGCCAGTACTTGCCAGATATTCCTGCAGCTCCTTTAATGTTGCTGTAGGCCTCTTGGCAGCATCCCTGACCAGTTTTCCTAAAATTTCTTAGGGTCTTAGGACCAGGTACCGCCACCCGGCGGTACCTGGTCACGTGTCTGCCTACGCCATCTCCGGTGGAATGCACGCCGCCACGGGAGTGAGAGCGCAGCGGGACTCTAAGAATATCTTTGACATATCTGCAGCCCCAATACCGGGAGGCACATTTTAATGTAAGAGACCATTTGGCACTTTCTTTTATATATTAATTTTTAAATTAAACAGTGTTATGCTATGGCCTTTTCTGTTTTTTCATTAATCTAACCTGAACTCCGGGAGTGAGGCATTAGACTAATTTTAGTCAATTCAGCATGTGTGCAGGCACAATCCTGTCAACGCTATATCTGACTCTCTTTTTCAATAAAGAAGTGAGGTATTTTTGGTAAGCGCATTTTAATTCTGAGCACTTCGGGTGAAGACAAATTATAATGTTTGGTGGAGGACAATTAATATCACCTTAAGCAAGATTACACATATAGTTGATAAAGAAGATCTGTCATTGGATTCAACACCATTCTAATATTGGGACTTTCAATTAATCAGTCACTAATGTTTAATTATGCACTAGTGTTTGGTGCACTACTGTCACTTGATTTGCAATAATATTTTTTGTATTTTTATATTGTTTTATATTGGTATGTATTTCTTATTCTAATATGTATCACAATTATAGGTTGGTATTTGGTAGTTATACCCTATAGTTGAGCGCCCTCTACCTTCACGTTTACACAATTCATAGTATATGTTACTACACAGAGGAGCAGCTTATAATTTATTTTTTTATATATTTCTTTAATAGTTGCCGCTGAAATTCACCTTTTTCTTAATCCATATTTACATACCTATATCTGTATTTATGTCCTCCTCATCTTTGTCACATTAGTGTACAATTCATTGAACAGAATGAACAAAACACTGATTTACTCACTTATCCAGGAAAAAAATGTCCTGGCAGGTCAGTGTCAAGCTTCATTTGCAAAGCTAAAGTGAGGAAAATTCACACTTCTGCAACAATTTACAACTAGTTTGTAAGAAAAATCCACAGGCCTACACGCGTTCACACAATTTTACTAGGTCATCTTCAGTTTTCTAAAGTTAAACTGACAGTTCAAATAAGCTGTCTGCCTACAAAGTAATTGTGTATAATCACATTAGACCAGCAAATCAACACACTGAAACAAATGTTATACAAGACTTTTAAGATAATAATGAGTTCCTTTCAATAATATCTTCTAATATAGGAAAGAGTTAAACAGTGGACATAAATAAATTGCTAAGCAACTTTTTTCCCGCTTACTGTTGAGATATATATATATATATATATATATATATATATATATATATATATATATATATATATATATATATATATATAAAAAAAACAGATTTCCTACTCACTGGTGGAATAATGTGATGAGCAATGAACACTAGAGGGGGGCTTAACCGTTCAGGAAAGATAAATCTCCAGCCCCTCCGGGAGAGGATCAGAGCGATGCTATAGCTACTGACTTAAACAAGCAAAGTTAAGACTTAGGTAACCATGGTTCAAAAGTCAAAAGGTCAAGCGCTGTAGAAAGCCAATTTATAGTGATTTTCTTCAAAAGACAGCAAATCATAAGTGGAATTGAAAAGCTTCAACCTTGCTCTGGCTGCTAACAGAAGTGCTTAAAAACTATTAAATGTAAGTGAGCTGGTAGTGTTAATTAATTTTATTTACATTAATTAAACATGTACATAAAAAAAAATACACCTGTTTTATTTAACCACTTGACCTCCAGAAGATTTACCCCCTTCATGACAAGGCCATTTTTTGCAATATGGTACTACGTTACTTTAACTGACATTTGCGCAGTCATGTTTCTCTGTACCCAAATGGAATGTATGTAATTTTTTCCCCCACAAATAGAGCTTTCTAGCTGTGTATTGTTTGCACTATGAACATGAAAAAAACAAAACAATATTGTTTTACTTTCTGCTATAAAACATATCCAATAAAAATGTAAAACAAATCGAATTTCTTCATAAATTTAGGCAAATATGTATTTTTCTACATATTTTTGGTAAAAAATCACAATAAGCATATATTGATTGGTTTGTGCAAAAGTTATAGCGTCTGCAAATTATGGTGTACATTTTATACTGGAATTTTTATTTTAATTTTTTATTCCAGTAATGGCGGCGATCAGCAACTTTCAGCTGGACTGCAATATTGCGGTGGACAATCTGCCACTAATGCATTGTATACATGATTGGGCTTTTGCCCGGCCAAATCACATCGGAATTCCGACAGAATTCCATCGGAGTAAAATAGAACTGTTACGTACCTGGTTATTAGAGTCTGGTTGCAGGAGGGCTCTCTTACGGCTCTGGCTCGCAAGCTGCTGGAATGGGAACAGCAGACTCGGAGCACAGCGGGGTAGGAGTGCCGGTGTAGTAATAATTAGAAGAAGGTGGCTGAGTCTCTCTGGCGTGGAGGTGCCGAAGACACTGAAGCAGAGGAGGGGGTCAGCGACCCTAACTGGAGGTGCGGCTACAACGGCAACAAGCTGATTAAGTAAGCAGGTAGTAAGTAGCAGAAAACAGCAGGGTCAGACAAGCCGGGTCACAACAGATAATCAGATGGTTCAGAAGCGGAAGACTGGAACGTAGTCGTGATGCAAGCAGGCAGGTCTGTCAGCGGTGGATCAAATCAGAAGCGTAAGTCAACAAGCCAGAGTCAGGGGTTAGAGAGGTACGGATAGTCAGCAAGCCGAGTCAAAGGTTCAATCAGCAATTCAGGATCAGGTTTCAGATGCAAGTTCACTTCAAAAACTGCAGATCAGGCAGCAATGGGCTGGAAGCACAAGAAGGATTTTAAAAGGAATTTGGCGCCAATTGTGCACACGCACGCTCCCGAAGCGCGCCCGCACCTGTTGTGCGAACACGAGCATTGCGACGGCGCACAGTTACAGGGGGACGCTGCTGTCTCCCCTGAATGGTGGATCGGCGGGATCGGGAGGTGAGTCCCTGACATTGCCCCCCCCAAAGGGCAGCCTCCGGATGCCCAGTCGGGCTACTTTGTCAGGATGGGCAAGGAAAAAGGCACGTAATAACTTATTGGCATGTAAGTTACCTTCAGGTTCCTAGGAATTATCTTCTGGTCCGTACCCTTTCCATTTGACCAGGAATTGGTTTTGACCCTGTCGCTTCCTACAGTCCAATATAGCTTCCACCACATATTCTTCACAGCCATCGATATGAACAGGTTCGGGAGGTCTGGTTCCCCTGTTGGGAAAGGGATCAGGAACTGCAGGCTTGAGTAGAGAGACATGAAACACAGGATGTATTTTCAGAGAATCAGGCAAAGACAGTTCGTATGAAACTAAACTAATCTTTCTTTTAACTGGAAAGGGTCCCATAAATTTAGGTGCCAATTTCTTGGATGGACAAGGTAACCTAAGATTGTTTGTTGACAGCCATACCTGATCGTCTGGTTTAAGATCTAATTCTCCCCTCCTTTTCTTGTCGAAAAATCTTTTGCTGTCAGCTTGAGCCTTGGTCACCGCTTCACGCAATAGCTGGTTGTTGCGTTTGAGGAACTCCATGGTACTTTGTACTGCTGGGACTGGAGACTCTGAAAAGAAATCTGGCAAAAATGTTAAGTTGAAACCATAATTAGCAAAGGAGATTGCCCAGTAGCCGAGTGATTGGCATTATTGTACGCAAATTCTGCTAAGGGTAGCAGGGAAACCCAATCGTCTTAGGAGAATGTTGTGAAACCTCTAATGTATTGTTCCAACGTCTGGTTCGTTCTTTCAGTTTGCCCATTGGTCTGGGGATGGTAGGCAGAAGACAGAGAAGACAGAGAAAGTTTAATTTGTAATGTTTCACAGAGGGATCTCCAGAACCGAGAGGTGAATTGGACCCCCCTATCTGACACGAAATTGGAGGGCACCCCATGTAGCCTGACGATTTCTTTAACAAACACACGGTCAGTTTCAGCAGCAGAATTCAAATTTTTTTAAGGGAAGGAAATTAGCCATTTTGGTTAATCGGTCCACAATAACGAATATTTCCGTGCATCCCTCGAAACAAGGAAGTTCTACAATAAAATCCATTTTTTTGTTTATAGCACAAAAAAATTAAAATAAATTGCAGGAGTGATCAAATACCACCAAAAGAAATCTCTATTTGTGGGGGAACAAAGGATATAAATTTGAAGTGGTTAAAGATTGCCTGGTTATCTGGAAAAACTGTCAGAAGTGATTCATGCAAATAGCAGAGAATTGAGAGAGCAGACAGGAGCCACACTAGGTATTTTGGATAGAGCGAGCACACACTATATGAGGATATGATTTCTTCATTTTTAATTTCAGGGGTTTACAAACACTTTAAAAAGAATTACCAGCATGTGGGGGAGCGGGGGCAAAGAAGAGAAACAGAAGGACTGGACATGCTACAGCTATCCTGTGTACTTTGATTACTTTTTTAGGCATGTGTAGCACATCCAATGTTCTCAACTAGTCAAGCGCTTTATAAAATTGCTGCTCTACATGCTCTAAAAATTAAACTTGTGTTCCGCAGGGCAGTGTCTAGCTCCCCATGCCATTTGTTGACAGTACCCTGCATATTAGCCCAGAAAAATGTCCATTACTGTTCATTTTAACATTCAGCTCCCATTGACGTTAATAAGGTTCATATTATGCAACACCACTTCAGCAATGCTTACCGAACCCGCTCAGTACTTCTGCTTTGTTCCCACTCTCTACCTCCGAGCACCCATGTACAACCACTCCCTCATCACTCAGCAACTCTGCCACTGCATATTCCACCACTGTCTCCATGTTCCTGCTCCCTCCTTGCAGGGGCATGCAGAGAGGTGGAAAAGCTGAGCCTGGCCTTACTGGGCTCGCTGCCCACTTCTGTCTTCCCTTGGTGACACCACCTCCTCCAGGATGCAGCTTGTAGAGGTCAGCCAGTCCTCTTGTCTCACTGTGCACATTGTATGTGTTCCTAGGTGGAAGAGTCAGGAGGTGTACGTATACTTCAGGGCTGAGAAGAAGGGGAATGCAAACACTATGATGCCAATCACCTCTATTACTATGGATCAGTCATCATGTAGAAGTCCAACATCCAAAAATATTCTGTATGTATTTTACTTTAAGATAAGCACTTTATTTGAAATGCAACACCACTAATCACTTGTCCCTCCAAAACTATTGAACATTCTATATATTATTAACTAGAACATGCAGTCTATATTAAGCCAAAACTAAGGGCTGAATCTAGAATTCCATGTTACTCCCTGTATTCTTCTTTTACAATATGTATAGAATGACTGTCAGCTAAAGTAGCTGTAATTGAATTGTAGTAAAGTAGAAAATAACTGTTAAATATTTTACTCGCCAACTATAACTTAAACATAGACTATTCCAGAAGCAAGAAGTTTGAGTTATTTACTTGCGCATTTAAAGTTCAGAGTTTGTCATTCATTTATACAATGAAGAAGACGAAATGCTAGAGTTTTAAACCCCTCTATTGCCTTCTGGGCTGCTATGGGCTGTTGAATGTTTGTTATTTCTTCCCTCAACTTAAAGTTGGTTATTCCTGCTGAGTAAAAAAAAAATGTGCACTTCCCAGCACACACAAGCAATGCTGATTGTATTGGTGCTGGTTAGTACATGGTGCACTGCGTTTGGTCAATATTCTTTAGTTACTATCAAGAAGGCAAAAACATCTATTTGATCCCCTCTATATGGGATCACAAAACAAACAGTCCAAGAAACTTAAGGCCCATACACACGGTCTGACTTTTTGCCAACAAACTTCAAAATGAGCAAGTTTGCAAAAAAATCTGACCGTGTGTACGCTCCATCGGACAAACTTTTTTGGTTTTCATCGGACATAAGTTCGCTCTGCAAATGGACAAACTTTTCGGCAACAAAAGTCCTACGGTGCAAAGTACTACTGTGTGTACAGAAATCCATGGGACTTTTGTCCAAAGTACAAACATGCATGCCCAGAACCAATGTTAAAATCAACCAACAATAGCAGAAGTTGACCAAAGGGTGGCGGTAAAGAGCAGAAAAGAGCAGAAAAAACACGTGATGTTGGGAAAGTTTGCAGAAAAGTCCTGCCGTGTGTATGCTATGGGTGTCTCCGGCCAACTCCCTTTGGACAAAAATCCACGGCAAAGTTTGTTTGAAGTCCGACCGTGTGTATGAGGCTTATGGCTGTCACAAAGTCTGGACTTCAAACCTGTCTGCCTTTGTATATCTCTATTAAATAGTGGAATGATGAAACTAGTAGTTTACTCAATAAATATACATTACTTATACTTTCTCTTTGGCCCCGTACACACGACCGGATCTATCCGCTGGGATTGATCCGCGGATCAGTTCCAGCAGATAGATCCGGTCATGTGTACGGCCTAGCGGACATTTTCAGGCGGCCATTTGTCCAGCCGACGGTTTTCAAGCGGATAAAAATTTCTAAGCATGCTAAGAAATCTATCCGCTGGAAACCTGTCCAGCGGACTTATCCGGTCGTCTGTACAGACTCACCGGATAAGTCCGTCCGATCCCATCCCTCGCATGTGTCGTAATGATTCAACGCATGCGTGGAAGTATTTACCTTCCAGGGTCGCGCACGTCGCCGCGTCATCGTCGCGGCGACGGCGCGGCCACGTCACCGCGGGGATTTTGATCTGATGGTGTGTACAGCCATCAGATCAAAATCCGCCAGCGGATTTATCCGCTGGAAACGGTCCGGCGGACCGTTTCCAGCGGTAATCCTCTCGTGTGTACAAGGCCTTAGGCTCCACAGAGGAGGTAGAGAACATTACATTTCATGCAAGATCAACAGGTATATTCTTTACTTGAATAAATCATTCTAAAGCCTCATACACACGATCGGACTTCAAACAAACTTTTCCATGGATTTTTGTCTGAAGGGAGTTGGCCGGGCATAGTCCTGCCATAGCATACACATGGCAGGACTTTTCTGCAAACTTTCCCAACATCACATGTTTTTTTCTGCTCTTTTATGCTCTTTACCGCCACCCTTTGATCAACTTCTGCTATTGTTGGTTGATTTTAACATGTGGTTCTGGGCATGTGTGTTTGTACTTTGGACAAAAGTCCGATGAATTTCTGTACACACGGTCGGACTTTGCACCATAGGACTTTTGTTGCCGGAAAGTTTGTCTGTTTGCAGAGCAAACTTCTGTCCGATGAAAACCGAAAAAAGTTTGGAGCGTACACACGGTCCGTTTTTTTTTAAAACATGCTCATTTTGAAGTTTGTTGTCAAAAAGTCCGACCGTGTGTATGGGGCTTTAGTCTGTAAAGTGGAAAAAAATGCTGCCACTACATCTAAAGCCTCATACACACGGTTAGACTTCAAACAAACTTTTCCATGGATTTTAGTTTGAAGGGCGTTGGCCGGGAACACCCATAGCATACACATGGCAGGACTTTTTCATCAAACTTTCTCGAAATCACGTGGTTTTTCAGCACTTTTCTGCTCTTTACCGTCACCCTTTGGTCAACTTCTGCTATTGTTGGTTGATTTTAACATTGGTTCTGGGCATGTGTGTTTGTACTTTGGACAAAAGTCCGATGGACTTCTGTACACAATATAGGACTTTGCACCGTATGACTTTTGTTGCCGAAAAGTTTGTCCGTTTACAGAGCGATCTTTTGTCCGATGAAAACCGAATTTTTTTGTCTGATGGAGCGTACACACACGGTCAGATTTTTTTGAAAACCTGGTGATTTTGAAGTTTGTTGTCAAAAATTCTGACGTGTGTATAGCCTCGTACACATGATCGGACTTCAAACTTTTCCGTGGATTTTTGTCAGAAGAGAGTTGGCCGGGCACACCCATAGCATACACACGCTTGGACTTTTCTGCAAACTTTCCTAAAACTTTCCCAACATCACATGGTTTTTCTGCTCTTTACCGCCACCCTTTGGTCAACTTCTGCTATTGTTGGTTGATTTTAACATTGGTTCTGGGCATGCGTATTTAAACTTTGTACAAAAAGTGATGGCTTGCTGAACACACGGTCGGACTAGGCACCATCAGACTTTTGTTGCCGAAAAGTTTGTCCGTTTGCAGAGCGAACTTTTGTCCGATGAAAACAAAAAAGTTTGTCTGATGGAGCGTACACACGGTCGGATTTTTTGGCAAACGTGCTTATTTTGAAGTTTGTTGGCAAAAAGTCAGACCGTGTGTACGGGCCTTTTGGGGCTTAAGAACTGGTAAGCTGCAAAATATTACATTTTATTTTTTTGTTTTTTTGGCTTTAGATACACTTTAAATCTTAAAAGGGTATTAAAAAAATGTTCAAAAACAACAGAATTGATTAACCACTTGACATATGGAAGGTTTTACCCCCTTTAAGACCTGGCCACCTTTTGCTATTCAGTACTGTGCTAATTTAACTGCCAATTGCGCTGCAACACTGTACGTAAAATTAATGTATCAATTTATTTTTACACAAATAGAGCTTTATTTTGGTGCCATTTGATCACCACTGGACATTTTATTTTTTGCTATATAAGTGAAAAAAGACTGAAAATGTTGCATTCTGCTAAATGTCCGGGGGATGGTGTGGACTGGCCAGATGGCCCAGCACCCTCCTGCACATCTGTGGATGACACAAAACATTCACATGTTGAAGGATCCACACACTTGTCACATATTCCCTTCCACCCCCACACATGCTACACACCAGATAGGAGATAAAACACACTTACCTGTCCTCAAGGCATCCTCAACGGAGTCAAAGCCCTCAACTCCCTCCACTTGATCCCTGTGGAGGCACTGGGCAACCACCTGCTCCTCAGGAGTGAGCATCTCGGTAGTTGCTGGTCCCCCTCCAGTGCCCCTGGCATGAGTGCTCATCCTGGTCAGCTTCCCTTTCACCAGGCGACGCAGGCCATTGATTTTTTTTTAAATGTCATTGGGGGTCCTGACCTCACTCCCCAAAGCATTGACATCTGTGGCAATCTGCGCCAGGAACTCCTTCCTCCTGGCCTGGGTGGTGTTGGCACTCTCTGCCCCATGGAGATAAATATCATACTGGGCCATGGCCCTGATAATGACCGCCTTCTCCTGTGGGGAATAATTTTATTTCCTTTTCTTCTGAGCTGCTGGAGCAGACAGGGCTCAAAAACAATCAGCTGCAAAGAAAACAACAAAAGTACCTTGCTTCAGGGGGGGAAACAAGCGGATGTACTTTTGCACTGGACGGGCGCATGTCTGGGCGTATTTATGCCCTGGGCGTATCTCACTGATTACGCCCGGCCTAGTTCGTATCTCACTGATTACGCCGGGCCTAGTTCTGAGCATGCACAGAGAGGCGCTGAACATTGTCACGGCGCATGCACCGTTCGTTCGGCCCTTCATTTGCATGGGGTCACAGCTCATTTCAATGGAACACGCCCACTTCCTTACTACTTTAAATTACGCCGGCTTACGCCTAGGAATTTACGTTGCGCTGGCGCAATGTCGGGCGCAAATACTCTGAGGATACAGTACTTGCCTCTCTAAGTTGAGCCGGCGTAGCGGAAATGAGATGCGCTACGCCGGCCTATATATGCGCCGATGTACGTATATCTGCCCCATTGATTTTAAGGTAACTCTTTGTCATCCACTTTTCTATCAAAGTAAGGCATTTCTCTAGTTCGAGATAATGATCCTTATTGTTGCAGATACAGTTGTGTGTCATCTGCATAAGAGTGGTAAAGTAACTTCTGGTTACTGATGATTTCAAAAAGAGGGCAGAGATAGATATTGAACAGAACAGGTGACAGAGGGGATCCCTGAGGGACTCCGCATGACACCGTGCGTTCTTCAGAAGTGAAAGGCCCCAGTTTCACTATTTGTGATCGGTTTTCCAAAAAGGAGGAGAACCAGGATAAATCACATTCTGCGACTTTGGCTACTTCAGCTGGTCGAGACAGTAATATTTTGTGGTCAACAGTATTAAAAGCAGCACTTAGGTCCAACAGAACTAGAAGACAAGATTCTCCTTCGTCTGCTGCCTCAAGAGCATCATCCCATATTTTGAGCAGTGCTGTTTCTGTCCCGTGACCAGGATGGAAACCTGATTGAAACAGATCAAGCAATTTATGGGTGTCTAGATGCTGTTGTAGCTGTTGTACAACTTCTTTCTCCTTTATCTTGGAGAAGACATTTAGGCCTGTTATGGGTCGACGGTGGTTTGGGTCTTTGGGGTCAAGGGTGTTTTTTTTTAAATTGGTTTGATTACGCCTTGTTTCAGCAAGGTTGGCACCATGTCCTCCTTGAACGACTGGTTTATGAGCTGCGTGATAGCTGGTGCCAAAATATCGGCACATTCTTTCAGCAGTTTGGTTGGGATGATATCATTGGGTGCTGTGCTGTTTCGCAGAGTCGCAATGATATTTTTGGTGGCATCGATGGAGATGGGTTTTAGAGTGAAATTAGTTGTTTGCGGCGATTTTTGTATGGGAATTCGGTTTATGATTTGGGGAGGGGTTGATGACGGTTCTATTTTGCTGAATACTTTCACGGATTTTTTCAATTTTATTAATGAAATAATCCGATAATTAGTTGCAAAATTCTTGTGAATCAGAATTGGGGGCCTCTAAGCAGACTGGGTTCATAGTCGAGAGACTAGTTTGAAGAGTTTGCGAGGGCGGTTTAGGGCATTCGCAATGATGTTGGAAAAGTGATTTTTTTTTGGCCATAAAGATTTACTTGTGGTATTTCTTAGTTATTATCTTATAAATGGTGTGGTTTTCCTCTGAAGAGCTTCTTTTCCAAGCTGCTTCCACTCTTATGCGCTCTTGCTTTAGCATCGACAGTTGGTCATTAAACCAGCTGGAGTTGTTTTTCCGGATGCAAGTTTTGTGTTTTGGTGCTACCAAGTCAGCTGACTGTAGTAGCGCCTTGTTGATGGCGTATAGTGTTTCTGTGGCTGTTAGATGTTGTTGGCTTGTTTTATTTTTTTCCCTAATGTCGTTTTGAAGAGTTCTGAGTGGAGCTTCTTCTGAGATCTAGTCCAGTGGGTTATCACCGGTTTTATCATTTTTTTTTGAGGGGGCATTTTTAATAATTGTGAATTTAATGGCATCGTGATCTGTCCAAGGTTGTGGCTCAATCTCCAGAATGTCAATTTCCAAATCTTGTTTAAAAAGGAGATCAAGCGTGTGACCTGAGGCATGAGTGGGCCCCTGTATTAGTTGTTGCAGACCTAATCCTTCCAGTTGGTCGTTGCAGGCGTCGGCGACGGGGTCCAGTGCGGAGTTGGCCCAAAGGTTGAAATCCCAGAGCAGCAAAAGGTGTTTGATGTTTAGGGAATAGGTGGAGATAAACTCTGTCAATGCCGTGAGAAGGTGTGTTTTTGGACCGGGTGGTCTATAACAGAGTAGGATATGGACAGTGTCCTGGGGATTTGTTTGCAGTTGCAGAGTGAGGGTTTCCATGAATGGAAGGGAGTTTTGAAGGTCTGGTTTGGTGATCGAGAGGTGAGTCTTATGGCTCACTGCCAGGACTCCTCCTCATTGCCGTTTGAATGCAGTAATTTACTGACACCAGTTCTTCTAGAATGGTGTTGCAGTCAGCAGTTAACCAGATTTCTGTGATAAAGAGGCAGTCTAGATTGTGTTGTAGGATGAAATCATGGATTTCTTGCCGGTGTTTTACTGCAGATCTAGTGTTGATCAAAGCGCACAATATGCGGTTTGGCTGGGGAAAATGGCTGTGATTTTTGACTGTCGATCGTCGATTGATTCTGAACAGTTGCTCAGTTCTTAGAGCTTTTTTGGTGGGGGCCGGTAGTATTGAGGCGAATGGCTTTAGACCCCAAATGGTTTCTGCAGAGTATTTCAGATTAGCCATAGTCGCAGAAACGTCTGGGGGGGGTGTTGTTTAACTTGAGGGGTTTTTCGATGATGATGGGAAGGAAGATTTGAAGTGGGTCGCCCGCCCCAACTCGCCGAATCCTCCCTCCCTGATTGATCCAGAGGAAGCCGCGGACTTTCCTAAACGCGGCCGCCGCGAATCTTCCCACGAGGTTGGGCTGGGGTTGTGGATGGTGATGGATGGCTGGAGCTGATGGTGTGTTGGCGGTGTGGGGGGGTAGAGAAAGCCGTTTACCCGCTGTGTTTAGGCCGCCGCGACTTGTCCTGAAAAGGACGGCCGCAAACGGTTCCAGGAGAGGTTGAAGATGCCCTGGAATAGCCCTGAGAGTCAGGGGCTTACCTTAACATGCTCCCGGGAGGTGAAGCCGGCGTGGTGAAGAGGGAGGCCAAGGGGGAGAGGAGAAACGCTGGTCCTCTGGTCCTGTAGCAGGGAGTTGGAAAAACCCTGCCTTTCTGGGAAGCCCTGGGGAGTGAGTGAGAGCAGACTCATTGGAGAGCGTCCTGCCTCACTGACTGACTGAGTAGGACAGTGTGCGTTGAACTTTGTCTTCAATGTGTTAGTGTATTTATATCTGCTAATACATTTAACCAGGGCTTGTCTGAGCCAGAGGTGGTGGAACTGAGTTCCACCAAGTTCCCCCTGAAAAAAAAAAACCTGCATTTAAGACTACCCTCTCTGCAGACTGACAATACTGCTGTGGGCTGTGCCTTGTACTCATTCATCTACAGTTGTGTCTCGCCAATACAGAAGGTGTGTTACTGGCCAGATCACTAGATGAAAACAGAAGGAAAAAAGGAAAATACAAGGAAACTGATGCAGCTGCAACAGCTAATGACTGGTAAGCTGCACTATATTACATTTTTGGTTTCCAGTTTAATACTTTTTTTAAATATGAGATAAAAGAGGTGGAAAAACATTTATGTCTCTAGCAGGGCACACAGGAGTAACAGAAGACTGTGTTTTATGGCCCATCATGCCTTTAAAACAAATATAATCTATAACCAGTTGTTAGTTATCCCAAGGCCCCTCTGCAAACATCTGTGTTTTGACATGCAGGTACTGTATGGGTTCCATGATTGACAGATAGGAAGCAGATTTATGATTAGCTTCTTATGTATGTGAAATGTTTTGGGACACACACAAGTGGTTTTCACTCTGCAGGATATGGCTTTATGATATCACATTCAGATCAACCTCAGATGATGTCAGATGATGTTCCCATGGAACACAGAAAAAGCAAGAAGTGTAAACAAAGAACACTAAAGGGAAAACATTATAGATAGACACATGTCTAAAAAAATTAAAATGGCCTACTAAACCTCCTTCCAGATCCAGAATCTCTGCAAGATAGTTATACTCCTCCAAAAGAACTCCGGCTTAACAGACTACAACAGGCCAAATCTATTTTTCTGTTTCATGTCTAAATCAAAAGTATGATAGAAAATAATAACTGTTCCTAAAATTTTAAATACAGCTGTGTCCCCAAAAACATTATTTGTACAAAATAATTATAGCATTGCTTTACAAATTTAAACCACAGATTGCCTAGTGATACATATCTGAACACTTCAAAACATATTCAATTAGGCCCCTTTCACACGGGGCAGATCAGAAATCAAACTAAGCTTGCTCAGCGGGGATCGCTCCGTTGATCCCCGCTGAGCCGGCGGATGACAGGGCGGTCCTTGCACACTGTGCAGGGACCGCCCTGTCTTTTCTCCGCTCTCCCCTCTGGGGGGATTGGATGAACACGGACCGTCTGTCCGTGTTCACCTGATCCGCCAGACGGATGGAAAAGTAGGTTTTTCCTCCGTCACACTTTGGCGGATCGGAGCGGGTCGGATGTCAGCGGGCATGTCACCGCTGACATCCGCGGCTCCATAGAGGAGCACGGAGCGCCTGTTCAGGTCCGCCTAAAAAACTGGCAGGCGTACGTGAGCGGGCCGCCCATGTGAAAGAGCCCTTACTCTACTTAAAGGTACAATTTTTTTTCCCTAAATAGCTTCCTTTACCTTAGTGCAGTCCTCCTTTACTTACCTCCGTAGCCGACTTAGTAGCACCAAAACGCAAAACATGCATCCGGAAAAACAACTCCAGCTGGTTTAATGACCAGCTGTCGTTGCTAAAGCAAGAGCGTAGAAGAGCGGAAGCTGCTTGGAAAATAAGCTCTTCAGAGGAAAACCACACCATTTATAAGATAATAACCAAGAAATACCACAAAGAAATCTTTATGGCCAAAAAAAATCACTTTTCCAACATCATCGCAACTCTTCAAGCTGGTCACTCAGACTATGAACCCAGCTTGTTTAGAGGCCCCCAATTCTGATTCACAAGAAGTTTGCAACGAATTATCGGATTATTTCATTAATAAAATTGAAAAAATCTGTGAAAGTATTCAGCAAAAAAGAACCGTCAGCAACCCCTCTCCAAATCACAAATCTAATACCCACATAAAACCACCGCAATCAACTAACTTCTCCCTTAAACCCATTTCCATCGATGCCACTAAAAATATCATCGGTACTCTGCGAAACAGCACAGCGCCCAATGATATCATCCCCACTAAACTGCTGAAAGAATGTGCCGATATATTGGCACCAGCTATCACGCAGCTCATAAAACAATCGTTTAAGGAGGGCACGGTGCCCACCTTGCTGAAACAAGGTATAATAAAACCAATTCTAAAAAAAAACACCCTCAACCCCAAAGATCCAAACAACCGTCGACCCATAACAGGCCTAAATGTCTTCTCCAAGGTAATGGAGAAAGAAGTTGTTACAGTTACAACATCATTTAGACACCCATAAATTACTCGATCCGTTCCAATCGGGTTTCCGTCCTGGTCACGGAACAGAACAGCGCTACTCAAAATATGGGATGACGCCCTCGAGGCAACAGACGAAGGAGAATCTTGTCTTCTGATACTGTTGGACCTAAGCGCTGCTTTCGACACTGTAGACCATGGATTACTACTGACTCGGCTAGCTGAAGTAGCCAGAGTCACGGAATGTGATTTAGCTTGGTTCTCCTCCTTCTTGGAAAACCGATCACAAATAGTGAAACTGGGGCCTTTCACTTCTGAAAAACGCACAGTGTCTTGCGGAGTCCCTCAGGGATCCCCTTTGTCGCCCGTACTGTTTAACATCTATCTCCGCCCTCTTTTTAAAATTATTAGTAACCAGAAGTTACTTTACCACTCTTATGCAGATGACACACAACTGTATTTTCGCGTATGCAACAAAAAGGATCATTATCTCGGACTAGAGAAATGCCTTACTTTGATAGACAACTGGATGACAAAGAGTTATCTTAAACTCAACGGTTCGAAAACAGAACTTCTCCTGTTTCACGCCAACCGAAAAAATCATCCCGCAACAACATGGACACCCCCACCCATTCTGGGTAAAACGATCACCCCTAGCACCAAAGTCAAAAGTCTTGGAGTCATTTTCGACACCAACATGACAATGGATGCACAAATAGGGTCAGTAGTCAGCGGATCGCACCATCTGCTGCGCCTACTACGCAGACTCACCCCCTTTATCCTGAAAGAAGACATTGCAGTCATGGTGGGAACAATTATCAATTCCAGACTTGACTATGCAAATGCCCTCTTGCTCGGACTCCCCAAATACCAAATCACTCATCTGCAAGTCATTCAAAATACGGCCGCTCGATTAGTGACCAGCAAAAAAACATGGGAATCAATCTCACCTTCACTGAGATCTCTTCATTGGTTGCCAGTAAAAGACAGAATCACTTTCAAGGCACTCTGCCTAATGCATAAGTGTATTCAAGGAAACGCCCCCCAATATCTATGTAAAAAAATAAAAGCTCACAACCCCAATCACGTTCTGCGATCCACCAATCTAAATCTATTCCAGATACCCAAAGCCAGATACAAGTCCAAAGGAGATCGAAGATTTGCAGTCCAGGGACCTCGTCTGTGGAACGATCTACCAACCACCATTCAGTTGGAGGTGAACCATTTGGCCTTCAGGAAAAAGATTAAAACCCATCTCTTCTGAGGTCAAAGGGGCTCTACGCATGGAATCGATTCAGTGCCCAGAGACAATTCAGTTCGCATGTGTTGCGCTATATAAGTTTTTCACTCACTCACTCACCTCATCCTTTGATTTTGCTTTTAAATGTCCTTATTTCTTCTGAGAAATCCTCACTTCCTGTTCTTCTGTCTGTAACTCCACACAGTAATGTGAGGCTTTCTCCCTGGTGTGGAGTGTCATGCTTGCCCCCTCCCTTGGACTACAGGAGTGTCAGGACGCCCACTAACACACAGCTCCTTTCTCTATCTGCAACGTAGAGAGCGTCCTGACTCTCCTGTAGTCCAAGGAAGGGGGCGAGCACGACACTTTAGCTCATCTAAAGCATGAACATTGCTCAACAACATGCCTTTTCTTGCTTATAATGCCCTGTACACACGAACGGAATTTCTGTCGGGATAAACTCTGACTGATTTTTCTGACAGAATTCCTTTCAGGCTGTCTTGCATACACGCTGTCACACCAAATTCTGACCATCCAAAATGCGGTGACGTACAACACTACGATGAGCTGAGAAAAATGAAGTTCAATGCTTCCGAGCATGTGTCGACTTGATTCTGAGCATGCATGGGTTTTTTCTCCGTCGGAGTTCCATACAGATGGCGATGGAAAAACTCTGATGGGGCACACACACAGTAGGAATATCTGATGAAAATAATCTGTATGACTTTTTCCATCGGAAATTCCGATCGTGTGTACAAGGCATAAGATGTAGCACTGATGATGTCCTTTACCATAATCTATGATAAAGTGATGTTCAATCAATGTGCTGGACAGGAGTGACTTTTATAGCAATAGAACAACTCACTGCTGTCAGATGGCGAAGGTTGCATGAAATAAATTTTGACAAAAATGTCCTAATCTTACTAGTGTGAAAAATGGGCATTTGCTGTCTTCTGGTACTTCTGGTACATACAGTATTTAGGGGGTTATTCTAAAACAGGCGTAAAGATAAACCACCAAAAAGATGGCACAGCCATAGTTAAGAATGGACTTCGGAACCGCGTCGAATTTTAACATTTTTACGTCGTTTACGTAAGTCGTCTACGTGAATCTGGCTAATAATCTCTTTCATCTCTACATGTATCTTTAATATACAATATGAAATGAATTAATGTCATCGCAAATGATGTAATACTGATGTTTAATGCCAACATACACACCCTTCAACAATGGAAGGCTGTAAGTAGCAGAAGCAAGAATGGATTTTATCAACCACCAAATGTTTATATAAAAGCAGTGAGTTTGTAGAAACAGGAAAATATTTTGTCAATTGTATTACAACATACTGAGATGAATAAATAAGTTATGTAAAAAGGTGGGAAAAATGCATGTAAGCCAAGAAAAAATGTCAAGCAGCATGCAGCAGGGAGGAATTAATATTCAAAAGGTTAAGGTGTCTGTGAAATGTATGTAATGACTAACACTCATAGTTTGTTACTATAGGTTCATTGCCTCTAATGTTGAGGACGGCACATAGATAATTTACGATTCCCATTGTCCCCTCTGCAGGGATTAATTCTGAATTATTTATGTACCGATATGCTCACAGAACTGAAACATTTTAGTTAAAGTCAGTCATTCACTCCAAGCCTTGAAATTATTCAGCCCTTCTTGCTAAAACTGATCTTAGCCTCCTGTGATTTAAGTCATAACATTTTATTTTCAATCCCACTGAGAAAGCACACTACAAGAATAAAATACATAGCCTTAACTTTGAAATCTAAAAATATGTTTATTTTTACTCAGAAATGCAAATGTGTAGTTGTTGATACAAACATCGCCAGACTATGTGCAAGCAGTCGCTGTGTCAAAACATCTATGATTATAAGTTCAGAGGCTTATGTCACATTATGGTGGAATGCAATAAATTAAATATATTCATGAACACGTACACATACATACATTCAGAAACATATGTGTGGGTTTGAAGTTACCATGAATTTGAGTTATGATGTGTTCATTTGCAACTTTAAATCTGAACTCTACACAAATATAAAAAAACATAAATGACTGCTTCCTATTAATAAAGCATCATTAAATGTATTTTTTTTAGATGCGAGAAGGGTAATTATCAGAATTTGCCCAAGTTTAAGCTTTTTTTGCAGTCCCTGTAGCTTAAGAGGGAAATGCAGCTGATAGGAGGAGAGAGCAGAGTGATAGAGAAATGAGCTACCACTGTGCTGCTTTCTCCTTTCACTATCAAGTTACAGGCTGGCCCCTGGTCCAGGATGACATGGGCTCAAAGGAATTGGGTTGAACAATGCTCGCCATCAAATTGGCAACATCAAGCTGCAGAGAAAAAGTACTGCAGAGGAAATCTCTGGTAGACATGGGCCGAAGGACACCTAGTTTGGTTCGCAGCAGAACTTTTGAACATCGCAAAAGTTCGAAACCGAATAATGAACCCCATTGAAGTCTATGGGACCCGAACTGGAAAAAGTGCTTATATGCAGATAATTGAGTATACAAAGGATATGGGAGTCTGGGTACTACCCTGGGGGACATGTATAAATGAAAACAATGTTTGTCAAAAATATTATTTTTAAATGAGCAGTGATTTACTGATGCTTAAAGTGAAAATGAGAAATAACAATAAAAAATGAAAAATTCCTTTAACTGCTTGCCGACCAGCCGCCGCAGTTATACGGCGGCAGGTCGACTCTGCTGGGCGAGATCACGTAGCTATACGTCATTTCGCTGAGCAGCCAATAGTGGCGCCTGTGCGCCGCCAGAGGCGCACACACGCGCCCCACCGCTCGTGCCTGACGTCGACGCGTGTGCCCAGTGGTCGCGATCACCGCCGGGGCACCCGCGATCGTTCTTTACAGAGCAAGAACCGGGAGCTGTGTGTGTAAATACAATGTATGAACAGCGATTTGTCATTTCCCCATGTCAGTCCACCCCCCCGCTTCAGTTAGAACACACCCAGGGAACATGATTAACCCCTTCCTCGCCCCCTAGTGTTAACCCCTTCACTGCCCGTGGCATTTTTATAGTAATCAATGCATTTGTATAGCACTAATCGCTATAAAAATGCCAACGGTCCCAAAAATGTGTCAAAAGTGTCCGAAGTGTCCGCCATAATGTCGCAGTACCGATAAAAATCGCTGATCGCCGCCATTACTAGTAAAAAAGAAAAATGCCATAAAACTATCCCCTATTTTGTAAAAGCTATAACTTTTGCGCAAACCAATCAATAAACGCTTATTGCGATTTTTTTTTACGAAAATATGTAGAAGAGTACGTATCGGCCTAAACTGAGGAATTTTTTTTTTATATATATATATTTTTGGGGGATATTTATTATAGCAAAAAGTTAAAAAATATTCATTTTTTTTCCAAATTGACGCTCTATTTTTGTTTATAGCGCAAAAAAAAAACGCAGAGGTGATCAAATACCACCAAAATAAAGTTCTATTTGTGGGGAAAAAAGGACATCAATTTTGTTTGGGAGCCACGTTGCACGACCACGCAATTGTCAGTTAAAGCGAAGCAGGGCCAAATTGCAAAAAGTGGCCTGGTCTTTGACCAGCAATATGATCCAGGGGTTAAGTGGTTAAACATAGTGTCTGGGGGTTCTCTTGGTCGGCCTGTAAAGTGTCACATCTGTACCGTGTATAGACCGTGCTTCAGCAATAATGAAATTTATAAAGCCAAAACCATTTTCCCTGCAAGTTTTCTGTATTTTATAAACAATGGCTTGTTGAGCCAGTCTGTATGATGAGGTCACAATTTAGTGCACTCAGAACAAGATTAGAGATTTTTTGGATAAATTCTGTTGTCTGTTTTTGCAGACTTTGGATAGAAGTAACAGGTGTGGAAAAATTGGGCTTTGGGTGTTGGTGGTGCCTTCACACCATAACCCTATAGAGGTACTCTTATTGAAAGCAAGAATTGGCCTTGCTGTCAACAATTCTAATCATATGCACCTGTCAAACAGGTGAGGAAAAATTGGTCCTTGGGTGTTAATTGCGCCCATGAAACCTATACCAAAAAATGTCTTCCAGATTAAATCAACACCCACAAAGCTAGGTAGCCTAGACAGTCTTTCAGAGATTCCAGATCCAGAAACCCCTCATCAGCAACATTGGCATCAGGGCCTTGATAGCCACTGCTAATTCAGGACTGATTAATTTAAATAAATGTCAGCCAGTTCACGGAGTCTGTGGACAGATACGCTCTCTCATTTGTCACAAAACCTCTGGCAGTACTGAATGCCCATTTTATATTATAATGCAGGTTCAGGTCAGGTATTCAGGAGTGAATACCTTTTGTTGGGACACTGAGGACAGTGTCTATTCAGGTGGGAGGAGTGTGTAGCGCCTATGTACTTTAGGTACTGGTGCTAGTTAAAATTTAGAGGGAGATCAGAGTGTAGTTAAACTCTGATCCAAATTGTTATGTGCAAAACAGGGTCTCTGACTCAGCTTGGCTATGCTGTGGGCTCATTCTGTTGCGCTGGGGTGTTCAAGGTTTGGGTGCTCTTTCCCAGCAGCCAATCAGGAGGGTCCGCCCTCGCTGTGCATGCTGGGGAAGGGTATTTATGGGACAGACACCATTGGTTCTGGGTTCTCCTTCATCCAGTGTGGCACCCACCTTTGAGGTGACCACATCACGGCGCCCCAGCGTTATGGCCTACCTGGCCAGGGCGTGCGTGCCATGCTGTGTTCCTGGTTCCAGGACCATGTTGGCCCAGAGCATCTGAGAAACTGGGTTCCCACCTTTGAGGATCCCAAGCTGTACTGCTGTTCAGTGGGGAGTGCATCTGAGGAGCGCCATTGAGAGGCTGGCGGTCCAAAAGGGCCTCGACAAACCATCGGGTATCGAGGTAATCGGACACTGCAGGATTGATCCCCCTGTCAGTTGGTACCTGCGCGAAAAGTTGAAGGAGATCCAGGCGTACTTCACCTAAGGAGGATTACCTCTGTGACTGCAAATCAGAGAGGGCCTGTGGAAGGGGTGTCTCTCTGAGATTCACCAAGGAGGGTCTGTGGCAGAGACTTTTCCTACAATTGTTCGAGTGATACTCCGGCTGCCAGGTCAGCGAGAGAGGCCTGTCCGGGTATGCTGAACCCACTCACATAGGAGTGGTGCAAAGAGAGTGTTACGCTTGGGAGCAGGACTGTTTCCCTATTATTACGCCTGAACCTGCTTTTCATCTTTCTTCTTCAACTTTACTTTCCTCACCACAAGTTTATTGCTTTTACCCGGCTGGGTAATAAAGAGCACAGCAAAGAGCACCTGTTGCGAACATTCCTTTACTTCTACCACATGCAACACGCATCATTCACCCCTAGGAATTCGGGGGAGCCATGAGGTAAATGTGCCACCCAAAACATCCAACCAACAGCTCCTCCGGGGGTAATGCTACATAAGCAACAGACAACATGGATTCATGAAAGACAGAAGTTATCAAACAAACCTGATTGAGGAGGTAATCAAAACCTTGGACAGAGGGGTGGCTGTAGACGTGGTATATTTGGATTTTGAAAAAGCGTTTGACACAGTTCCCCACACACACTAATGTATAAGTTAAAATCTAGAGGCTTGCAAAGATCAATTTGTAAATGGATATAAAACTGTCTAAAAGACAGAATTTAAAGAGTAGTGGTTAATGATTCTTGCTCTGAATGGTTTAATGTTATTAGTAGTACACCTCAAGCGTGTGGTAGCGGGAGCGGAGAGCCGACGAAACCAGCCTCGGACCGGTGGATGCCAGTGTGAGAGGCTGACACCCCCGGAGACCGAGTCGGAGACTCAGCCCTGCCCTGTCCGGCCCAACGAAGGAACCTCCATACAGACGGGACCCAGAGGGATACCACGTGCCCTGGATGAAGCCATTGGCCAGCACCGCGCCGGGAGCAGCTGGGGAACGGAGGACGCGGCGCCACGAATGAGGATGATCCAGGAAGGACAACGGAGTCCCAGCAGCATTGGCAGCGGCAGCAATAGGTCGTCAAGGAGGTCCTGAGGTTGGGTGAGACGCTCAGTGGAGCCGAGCAGGGTCGGGTGCCATCCCGCATCCCCCCTCCTCCCCGAAGCCCCCCCCCCCCCACTCCCCCCGGTTTTGTGTTCTTGTGCTGGGACTCTCTGCTGGTGACGCAGCTCAGGAGATAAAAGGGAAAATTTCTAATAAGTGTTATAAGTGTTATAACTAGTGTGCAACGAGCTAATGCTGTACATGTTTGAGTAAAGACTCTGCTATAGTCTTATAACACGGAGATAGCAGGACTATTATCATTATCATTAATGCGGTGGTCATTAGCGGTTACCAAAGCATGAGGTAGAATGTTGACGGGTGATTTACTAATATGTGCTAAGCTGACAAGTGTACCTAAAGATATGGGACTTAAACTGCCTTGATTCCAGGGAAGGGACTTGTGGCAGAAATCCTATATGTTGCGGAGCTGGCTTGATTTTTTTTTTTTTTTTTTTGTATCTCACCAGTAAGGTGTTTATACTTAATTACCTGTGACTTGAGTGGCAGTCAGACCAGGGAAGTTATACTGGTTCGAGTTCTATTTTTTACATACGTATAAAAAGATTGTATATATACATTAATTTATGAAGGAGCAGGATCCCCCTGATATGTAAAAGGGCCACATTGATCAATTAACGCGGACATACAGAGAAACTAGCTCGGCAACGTGATTGTGGGCTGAGGTACCAGTGCGTCAAGAGACGCTGAATTGAGCTATATCACCAGTTGCCTTTAGAAGATACCAACATCTTGTCAGATTAAGTCACTGGGTAACCCTTATGTGCAAGGTGGCCGTATAAATTATAAACACACAGAATTATATGCAGCGTACAATCAAGTGAAGACAATCAAAGTCTCAACAGATTAAGGAGTTGCAAAACTTTCACTCAAAGCACAGACACATATATAAAACCTCATCGGATGCTTGGGAAGTCCAACCCTGAGAAAGGCTACCCGGGGTAAGGAGGACAAGCCAGAGAAAATACCGCAGCTCAAACCCTAAAATCATACGACGGACAGCCCTTACATAGGAAGATAAAGCTACAGTTGGCTTGACCATTGTAGTAATCGAGCTGGGTATCGAACGGGGAATAGACAGGATTCAATAGGGAGGCGGAGTGGAGGTACCCCCACTCCGGGTCCTTTTGTTTTTTTTTTTTTTTTTTTTTCTCCCCTTTTCCCTGTGCTCTTCACTGGGGACCCCTCCCCTGTATTCTCTCTCCTTTTTGGTGCTCCCGGCCGTCTCCTCTGTTTTTCTTATCTCCTCTTTCCCCTCTGCGCCTCATTTTTCCCCTTGAAGGGAGAGGAGAGAATAGTAAGAGGGGAATAGATATTCCCACATAGAGGAGCTCAGGCAAGGCTAAGTAATAATATATCGTAGACTGTAAAAAGTCCTTATTCAAACTGGGGAAGAGAATTAGACCCTCCAATAAAATGAATAGATCGACGAGAGGGGTCACCTTAAAACCCACTAAGAATAACTTGGGGAATAGCTCCATACAGCAATATATGACTCAAGAGGGGAGCCTTAAAAGTCCGGGGCTTGCAAAAAAGACTGAAAAGAAGAAGAATGAATTAAAAAAGGGAGCAAGTAGTGCGGAGAGCTCTAAGGGTGAAACTACAATAGAAAGCGAGCAAGATCATAATAACACGGAAGTGTCGGTCTCGGACTTACAGGACACACAGCCCCCCACAAAGGCAGAAATGAATGCTATGCTATTAAGGATGGAAAATGTCATAAAGACAGAGATCAATAAGGTGAGAGAGGACCTCGGAGGACTTAGAGAAAGGGTAGTAGAGACAGAAAGGAGATTAGAGGAACAAGATCAAGAAATAAACACCCTGAAGGGGCAGGTTAGGGCCCTGACCGAGAGCCAGAGAGTGGCGGCCTACAGGATAGAGGACCAGGAGAATCGCAACAGGCGACAGAATCTTAGAGTCAGAGCGATAGTAGAGGAAAAGGAGGAAGACCTCATGGAGATCATGAATACAATTTTTTGCCCTTTACTTGAGAGACCAGCAGAAACGAAGCCCCTCAAAATTGAAAGAGTGCATCGAGTGGGAAATCCCCAGATGATAGATAGATATGGGCCAAGAGATGTTGTTGTTCGGTTCAAGAATTTTGTTGATAAAGCAGAAATCTGGAGAAGACTTAGGGGGAAACCCCCCCTGAGATACAGAGAGACTGACTTACAAATATTCTCTGACCTATCTAAGGAAACGCTGGCAAGAAGAAGACAATTGAAACCACTCTTAGAGCTGATGCGGGCACAAAATATAAAGTACCAATGGGGCTTCTCGGCATGCCTAATAGGCATTAAGGGAGGAAAAACGGCTCGATTAAGATTCCCAGAAGAACTGAATGATTTCTGCTCTAAAATGCAGCTAGAACCCCCCGACTTGTCGACTTGGGTGGATTAGTGTGGCTATGAGTTGTCTGGATTTCCGGGAGCATGGACCGGGGGGGGGGAGGAGGGGGAGGAGGGGGAGGGGGGGAGTCTAGGGAGTGCACGAGCACCACCACTATTAGAGGAGTTGAGGGTGAAGGCGAGGAATTGCCCTTTCAAGGCTCATAGGCCAAGAATAGGCCAGGGGGGAGGAGGGAGGGAGGGGGGATGGGGAAGGAGGGAGGGAGGGGGGAGGGGGGAGGGAGGGGAGATGGGATGGAGGAGGGAGGAGGAGGGAATGGGAAGAGTGGGGGGGAGGGGGGAGGTAGGGAGACCATCTGACCGACTTCACAAGAAAATATCCCAAACACTTAAAAAAAAAAAAAAGATATATGACAGATGTCAAGTTTCTCTCATATAATGTAAAGGGACTAAATTCCCATATTAAAAGACACAAAATTCTCTGTGAATTAACACAGTATAAAACAGACATTGCCTACCTTCAAGAGACCCATATTACCTTGGAATCCAATATAAAGCTCTACTCAACAGAATATCCGATATGGTATTATGGGGATACAATCTCATCGCGATCTCGGGGGGTTGCTATTGGATTCGCTCGCAGAATCCGATTTACACTGGTGGATAGACAAACAGACCCGGAGGGGAGATTTCTGTTCCTGAAAATAAAACTTGGAGGAGAGATCTATACCCTAGCTAATGTGTACGCCCCCAATGTAAACTCGGTTAAATATATGAGTAAAATTATGAGAAAACTAAAAGAATTTGAAGAGGGACATGTAGTTTTGATGGGAGATTTCAATTTCTGTATGAGTCCAAGCCTCGATAGTACGTCCTGTGCACAGGGGACAAATAGTGAACAACTAAAAATACTGATAAAACAAATGACACAAAATCAAATGGTGGATGTATGGCGGATCCTCAATCCGAGGGCCCGTGACTACACGTTTTTCTCACCTGTGCATGGGACGTACTCGAGGATAGACTACGTCCTCGTCGACCACAGACTTCTGGAGAGTGTGATAGAAGCAAAGTGTGAGATCATGACGTTATCAGATCACGCCCCTATAACCTTAAAAATAAAAACTTCTATACAAAAAGACACACCACCAGAATGGAGATTGGATGAGAGTCTGTTGGGGGACGAGGAGGTAGTGGAGAGGATACAGAAAGAGTTGGAATGGTATTTTCTGGAGAACGATAAGGAGGGTATCTCCAGAGCATCTCTTTGGGAGGCCCATAAAGCGTATATAAGGGGAATCTTCATCGTAGAAGGGGCAAGGAAAAACAAAATAAGAACGAGTAAATTAAAAACATTAAGGGAGGAGATATATCGGCTAGAACAGGAGCATAAATCACAGGGGCAAAAAGGGGAAATATTTCATAAGTTGAGTATAAGTAGGGATGAATACAGAGCTCTGGCGGAACAAGAAACTAAGAAATATATAGACCGGACAGAGAGAGAAAGATATGTCTGGGGAAACAAACCTAGTAAAAATTTGGCTAGAATGGTAAGAAAAAAGAAAACTAGGAATTTTATAGAAAAAATCAGAGACAGGAATGGTGACTTAGTACATGCGACAAATAAAATAGCAGAAGTATTCCGGGGGTACTACGAAGAACTTTACGATATCCAACAAAAGATCAGGTGCCCACGCGAAAAAATGGATAAGAGTAGGGAAATACTACAGTTAGCCAATCTCCCAAAATTAGAAGAAAAGGAGGTAGAAGAGATGGAAGGTTCAATAACGGAACAGGAAATAAGGGAGGCCTTAAAAAATACTCCTAAGGGGAAAAGTCCCGGGCCAGATGGCTTTACATCTGCCTACCTACAAAAGTTCAGCACCATCTTAATCCCCAGACTTTGCCAATACTTTAATGGTCTTGGAACTGATTATGAAATGAGTAGAGAGGCTTTAACAGCAACGATTACAGTGATCAAAAAAGAGGGAAAGGACAATACGACTTGCTCGGGTTATCGACCGATTTCACTCCTGAATGCAGATACGAAACTGTATGCAAAAATTTTAGCGGAAAGAATGAAGGGAGCGATGACAGCCATCGTCCACCCAGACCAGGTAGGTTTTATACCTGGGAGGGAGGGAAAAGACAATGGTGTGAGGGCGCTTCTTCTCCTGGAGCAGATCAAAGAAAGTGGGACCCCCGGTCTATTCCTGTCGGTTGATGCTGAGAAAGCTTTCGACAGGGTAGACTGGGGATTCCTGATACAAACCCTAGAATTCATAGGATTAGGTCCAGGGATGATAAGGAGAATCAAAACTCTATATTTCCATCCGTGTGCAAGGATCAAAATTAACGGATCCTTATCCGCTCCTTTTGAGATGAAAAATGGGACTAGGCAGGGATGCCCCCTATCTCCCATCCTCTTTGTCTTATCATTGGAACCCCTCCTGGCGATGGTCCGACAAAACCCAGAAATCTATGGGATAGAAGTAGGTGAAGACGAGCATAAACTGTCAGCCTTCGCAGATGATGTATTATTCTACATAAGCAGCCCAAGAGTCACTCTCCCGAAGTTAATAGATACCTTAAAACAATATGGCGAGGTCTCAAACTTTAAAATGAATATAACAAAAACGGAGATTTTGAATATTAATATCCACAAGGACGAAGAACTATACTTGCGGAAGAAATACAACTTCTCCTGGCAAAGAGAGATAAAATATTTGGGGATTAAAATGGCAAATAGTTTGAAAAAAATATATAGAATAAACTTTATCCCCCTTCTCGATGAAATCAAAAGAGAAATTAAAACCATATATAATAGACCAATATCGTGGTTTGGGAGGATAAATGTGGTAAAAATGGTACTTATCCCCAAAATTTTGTATAAATTCCAAATGGTCCCAATTTATTTGCCTCCGTCATATATTAAAATAATGAATTCCCTCCTAATGAAGTACATATGGAACAATAAAAAACACAGAGTCTCTGCCCAAATACTAAAACGAACCAAGAAAAAAGGCGGCCTGGCTGTACCTGATATTAGATTATACTATAACGCTTCGGTCCTCACACGTGTCATAGAATGGGCTAAAGAGTCACAGGATAAAAGGTGGATAAGTATTGAATGCACGTTAGCGAGAGCACAGTTAGGGAGATTAATCTGGAATCCTCCACACCGTAGAACCCTATACACGTCAACACACGTAATCACACACAATGCTTTAAGGATATGGGATCGATTACACAAACAATTAAAAACTAAATTCAACTCACCCCTTATGGATTTGAAAGAAAACGAATATTTTGCACCTGGGACTAAAGAGATAGGGGGTAAGTGGATTAAAAACAGAACACAGTTAAAAGACATAACACTAGAGGGCAAAATTATGACCCTCCACGAAATCAGGATTGAAATGGAGGCACTCAGCGAGTGGAGATACCTTCAGTTGGTGTCATTCGTTAAGTGCCTCCCACACCCATTGAGGTCACGAGAGGAGTACACTATATTGGAACAGTTGTGTAGTACCGAAAGCTCAAAAGGAAATATCTCCAAAGTATATAAATACTTGCAGAAAATAGACGAGTCGGATACGCTAAACTACATACAGAAATGGGAGAGAGACCTGGGAGTCCCAAGGGGGAAGACGACCATAGGGCGAATCCTTAACCTGACTCATACTTCGGCGGTTGATGTAAAAACCGCCGAGATGAACTTCAAGTGCCTGACAGGGTGGTACATCACCCCAGATAAAATGGCCAAATTTGGAGTAGGGGAGGCAGAGGAATGCTGGAGAGGTTGTGAGGCAAGAGGAACGATGGCCCACCTGTGGTGGGACTGCGTAAAAATCAAAGCATTCTGGGGAAAAGTTTTGGCTTTGATAAAAGAGATAACTAAAAAAGAACTGGAAAATAACCCTTGGATAGTCCTCTTTCATGGAGGAGAAACGCCAGTGAACGAATATAGGGGATCACTAATTCCGCATCTGTTGAACTCTGCAAAACGATTGATACCCCTAAAATGGAGAAACCCGGCTAGTCCGCAAATATGGGAGTGGATAGACTCTGTAGAGGGGACCTATAGGAGGGAGAAAGTAAAATACGGTGGCGAAAAGAACAAGGTAGGGAATAAGGACATCTGGGAAACATGGATTGATTTCAAAAAGTCCCGGAAATACGCAGAAAATATGAGAGAGGAATAAGAATGCAGCATTACAGTCAATAAAAATGCTAGGTGGAGTCGGGAGATGGTCTGGGAGGGGGGGGAAGGGTAGTGGGGGGGGGGAGGGAAAAGAGAAAAGAAAATTAAAAAAAAAAAAAAAAAAAAAAAAAAAAAAAAGTAGTACACCTCAAGGTTCAGTGCTGGAATTGGAACCCTTACTTTTTAATGTCTTTACAAATAATATAGGGTCTGGGATTGAAAGTAAAATTTCAGTCTTTGCAGATGACACCAAGCTATGCAGTGGAATAACGTCCTTACAGGATGTCTCCAACGTACAAGCCAACCTCAATGCACTAAGTGGCAAATGAGGTTTAATGTTGATAAATGTAAAGTTATGCACTTGGGGACTAAGAATATGCGTGTATCATACATACTAGGGGGGAGTACAACTGGAAGAATCCATAGTGGAGTAGGATCTGGGGTTTTTGTTAGATCATAAGCTTAATAATAGCATGCAATGCCAAGCTGCGGTTTCCAAAGAGAGCAACTTATTTTCTTGTATTAGGAGAGGTATGGACTCCAGAGACAGATATCATTTTGCCCCTGTACAAACCCTCAGGCCCCTTTCACACTACTGTGATTTTACCGTGATTTCGCGGGCACGATTTGCGGGCGGACGCCATTTCAGGGTATGCCTGTGTAAGTGGCATCAAAATTGGCATATTAACACTACTGCCATATCCTTCTACCTCCTGCTCTCCTACAGAACTAATATGCTCTCCATCCTATAATTATACTCATACACTTATTTGCTTTTTCATTCTTTTCATGATATTCTTTATAGTGAACAAAGGCTGATTTTTGTGTCTCTCTTACTGGCCATTGGTGCATGATCATGCACACCCCCATTTCTTGTATAATGAGCCTATGTCTGTAGGATTGTACGCCTATTTTTGCATGTTGCACGTCATTACCGATGGATGTAAGAGTTACCTTCTCCATTGGCATATGCCTATATGGCCAGGCCATGCCATATTGTATCTGCATGCAGCTCATATCTTGTACTATCAGAAGGAATAGCTCTAAGCTGTCTACAACTAATATTTTGGAGAATAGAAACATATTCTCTTTGATATTAGGGTAATGAAAGTAGACAGTGTGGAACCAGAGTGTCCCAGAGTCTAAAAGGATCCTTTGATGGCTTGTTCCCCCAAGGAGGTGACATTTGTCATGGGGTGTGTGTGTGTGTGGGGGGGGGGTTACTTGCCAGAGAGTTATGAACAGTAAGGGCCTTTTCACACCAGCGGACCGTATGTCCGTAGTTCATCCATCTGTTTTTGGATGAAATACGGACATACATACAGTTGATCTTGCCTCTTGTTTGGAGGAGATTAGAACCTGGATGGGAGCCAATTACCTCAAGCTTAATGGCTCCAAAACTGAAACTATGATCTTCAGTAACCATGATTGCCCTAGTAAGATGCCCGACTGGCCTGGGCCGGTACGATCACATCACTCCATCCCTACAAGCCTTACACTGGCTGCCCGTGGCACAATGGGCTCAGTTTAAGACGGGGTGTCTTGTGCATAAGGCCATCCATGGTTTTGGACCGGGCTATTTCAGAGAAAAATTCATCAGACATGTGCCTACTAGATCGCTGCGGTCTGAGAATTTGGCTTTGTTGAACATCCCCAAATTTGCTAAAAACAAATGTGGTGGGAGGACCCTGGAAGTTCAAGGAGCTCAGTTCTGGAACTCCTTGCCCCTTCATATAAGACTGGAAAATGATCTCCTAAAGTTTAGGAGATTGTTAAAAACATGGCTATATATCCAGGCTTTCGGGGTGACTTAAATATTAAGTATTCTGATAGCTCAAAAATTTAATATATTTAGCTTTGTATGTTTTATATTTTTTATTCGCTGATTGTCATGTTTTATTGTCACTTGTTTGGTCAATGTAGTTTTTGCCCCTTTTCTGTTCTGTTTTTATCCCGCCAGCACATCGAGGCACGTGTGTAAGACTGCGCTGTGTTTTATAAGCATTTTAATAAATAAATACATACATGTATCCCTATGAGATAGCCGGTGTCAGCGGATGAACATCCGTGACATCCGATCTCATCAGTGTCTGCTATGCTCCGATTCTGTAAACGGAGGAAAATCCTATTTTTCCATCCATCTGCGGATCGGATCTGATGCACACGGACAGACAGTCCATGTGCATCCGATCCCTCCATAGAGGAGAACCGAAATCTGACAGGGCGGTCCCTGTCATCTGCCGGCTCAGTGGGGATCAACGGAGCGATCCCAGCTGAGCAAGAGGATAAGAAAAGTATGGATCTTTATGGGATCCATACATGTGAAAGGGCCCTTAGGTTGTCATTTAGGTCTACAGGCCTAATTAAATTTTTAATTATGATCTTATGTCTATATACCACTGAACACTGAATTAGGATTGTATCTTTAATTTCACTTTATATGTTTAATGTTACAGTAATGACAAAGGCCATTTCTGTAAATGCCATTTTTTTTATAATGGGTAGTAAAAAGGTAGAGGAAAACATTTAAAAAGAAGCTGAGGGCCCCACCTGCTGGTTAAAAATAAGAATCAGAAAATGTGAAAATGTAACACATATTTTTCTTAATATAATATTTTTTTTAATACAGTATATATTATATTAAAAACACAATATATTTTCTTTAGGAAAAAGGTGCCTCTGACAAACCATGATCACATAAGACATTCATTCAGTTCATGCAGCAATGCAAAGCTACAGCAGAACTCCAGGCACACAGCTAAATAGACGCACTGTATATGTTTACTGTTATTTGACAAAAATTTTTTTTATTTAGGTCAGCCATACGCACACCTCTTCTAGTCTGTAAGGTCAGTCCACTACTCCCAGTTACAGTCATAATTTCTTCTTTTTAGGTCAGCTCCCTGCTCAGTGGGCTGTGTTGAAGATGCCTATTAAATGTCCATTGAGGAGCCTGGAGCCGTAGAGATGCCATAGATGTGACCTAGGAAGCTAAATTGCCATGTGAACAAGCTATGGAAATCACAAGAATAGCTGTACAGAATTATAAATCCATTGGTAGGTAATACAGTAAACATATATGTATTTTAATATTTTATTTAGCTGGAACTTGTTTAATGTTTGATATGCAGTATATATGAATAAAACTTTTGAAATGCTTTACATTCCATTATAATGCAGCACAACACCGTATGTATAGCAAAAGCCTTTTTAATTCATGTCTTTTAGTCTGTGTCGGCAAACTCCATATAATTCAAATACTGTATGGATATACAAAAATTATGTTCAGTAAAAAAATAAAGATTAATGCCTTAAGCTGAGAACAGAATACATTAGCGCACAACACGGAAGCATAATACGAAGAAAGGTAGTTAGCAAAAAGCAGCACAAGTAATGAACAGTATTTTAAAGCAACATTTTAACCTTAGTGTCTGTCAGCTGTGACCTTTTACCAACCTCAGCGAAAGCATGATTTCTCACTTCTGCGACTTGCTGCTGCATGAATGAATGTAGAATTTGACAGCAGAAGGTTTTACATGAGAAGAGAAAGTAGTTAAGAATCATGTTTTGTGATGATAAAGTACATTTATACAGTGTTCATTACACTCTGGGCAGCAACAGCGCGGCCAGGATTGATTGGGTGTTAGACGCTTGCATTTGTTGAAAGGGAAAAGGCGTTATTGACCTGCATGGGAGTCAGAGTGGCCCAATGATGACCTCCTGTTCACCTGGAACTGACCTTGAAAACAACCGAGACTTCACCCCATGTGTAAAAAAAAAAAAAAAGTGTTGCAGTACAATGCGAATTATTAGACCTGACAAACTGGCCTCTTTTTTTTTTCCTTCACTCTCTTTAAAGAGATGTGTGTTTGGGGGATAAAAGGGATTTAGAATTGTTGATTTTGCAGCTGTGATGTGTATTTTATGTTGAGATTTATTGGGGACCCAAGCGAACGTTGCCTGACCTTTGACTATATTTATCATTCTGGCTACTGAAAACATCCACACGGGACTAAAGCAAAGGCCAGTATCTGTTACATTTTCTTACATTAGGCCACATAGATGAATAAAGTAAAAACTACAACAAAATGTAATAATGTATATTAATAATCCATGCTCATCCAGTTTAGGGAATTGAGTTTCTTTTTTTTTTTTTTATTATTGTTATTATTATTTATTTTTAAAACCAACGTTTATTGAACAAAGATAAAGGGAATACATAGTCAAGTATGGGGTATACAAAATCCAGACTTAGGAATATTGGGGGTTATTTACGAAAGGCAAATCCAATTTGCACTACAAGTGCAAACTACAAGTGCAAAGTGCACTTGAAATTGCACTGAAAGTACACTTGGAAGTGCAGTCGCTGTAAATCTGAGGGGTAGATCTGAAATGAGGGGAAGCTCTGCTGATTTCATCATCCAATTATGTGCAAGCTAAAATGCTGTTTCTTATTTTTCTTGTGTGTCCCCCTCGGATCTACAGCGACTGCACTTCCAAGTGCACTTTCAATGCAATTTTAAAGTGCACTTTGCACTTGTAGTTTGCATTTGTAGTGCAATGTGGATTTGCCTTTCCTAAATAACCCCCATTGTATCTTAGTCATATGATCTAGCAAATCCTATGACAACTACATATAATACAATATGGAGTATACAAGTCATAGGTTACAATAAGGCAGCTGCTCATACATTAACAATGTATCTTGTGTATGAGATCTAATTGGGGGGTATATGTGGATCTATAAGCTCGATAGTAGTGTTTAATTTCGGGCAAGATTTTGATCATGGGCTGGTTATGTTGGGTTTGTTATAATAAGTCGTATCTATGTGTAACAGGATTTCCATCATCATCACAGGCCTGTCGTCCTAGACCAGTGATGGCGAACCTTGGCACCCCAGATGTTTTGGAACTACATTTTCCATGATGCAGAGTGCATGATCATCATGGGAAAGTTCCAAAACATCTGGGGTGCCAAGGTTCGCCATCACTGTCCTAGACCCACACATGACCTGCATGGGTTTTCCCCAGAGGGCCAAACCAGTACTGCAAGATGTAGGAGGGTTCTGGATTTAGAGGTGTCACTGATATCAAAAGAATCTTAGGTGATTAGGATTAGTGGGAGTAGTAGAAGAAAGCAGGTTCAATTTCTTTTGGTGGTATTCGATCACCTCAGTTTTTTTGGGGGGTTTTTTGCGCTATAAACAATAAAAAAATACAATAAAAAAAAACAATATTTTTTATTCTCTGCTTTAAAACATATTCAATAAAAAATTAAATCAAATTTCTTTACTTTTTACATTTTTTTTATACTAGTAATGGCGGCGATCAACGACTTATAGTTCTACTGCAATATTTTGGCAGACAGTCTGATTCTAACTGACATTTTTAAAAATGTTGTGTGAACCAGTGACGCTAATACAGTCACTGTACTAATGACATTTGCTGGGAAGGGGTTAAACATCTAGGGTGAACAAAGGGTTAAATGTGTGCCTAACCAGTATTTTTGTGTACTATATGTGCTGTTTTTATTAAGGGATCTGATGACTTTTATTCCCTAGGCAGAGCTCTGTTCTGTGCCTCCCCTCACTAATCAGTGGGTGCTGGCAGACATCCTTTGGCCGGCACCCACTGATCGGCTTGTGTTGTGTCTAATCACTGCACAGTCATGGCAGTGCATGCGCGGCCCCTACCCGTAAGTGCCGGATCAAATACTAGGTTTGTGATCCGATGCAGGAGGGCCGCTCTGCCGCCGTATAACTGTAAAATATTTTTTTTTTGCATTGGTACATGTTCCCCAGGGCAGTACCCACCCCCTCTCCCATACAATCCCCTTTGCCTATTAGCCCAGAAAATGGGCATTTTTAAATTGACAGGTTCAGCTCCTATTAATTTAAATTGGGTTCCGGTTCGATATCCAAACTTCTTTGAGGTTCGCAGCACCCCTGCTCAATCCAACACACGGCAGTTCCGCACATTAGTACTGGTGACTATGGTGAGTGGTGAGCAAGACAGCAACATAAGATGAATCTCCCCAGCAAGGCACATCCAGCAATAAAACTCTGATAGAGGTTTTAAACCTTCCACAAGCTATACAAAAACATGTTGGCTTAAGATACGTTTTTTAATCCATTTAGCTTGGGGCAGTGATTTTTTTAAAATCGTTAATCAATCTTGGTTAATCAATTGCCTCCTGCAGACCACGGGTGCTGGCAGTGCATAAAGCAGAAAACAAAAAAGAAAATAGTTGGAGAGCCGCACTCCTCGAAAAGATTCCTGAATTGTCCTTTAATGGTAAAATGGAATACACTACAATCCACAGCAAAAAGGTAAACACGAGATACACAGCTGACGTTTCACACTGATACTCAGTGCTTACTCATAGCACTGAGTATCAGTACAAAACGTCAGCTGTGGAAAACTGTGTGCTAGTTAAAAACAGTACAGTGGAACCGTGGATTACAAGCATAATCCATTCCAGGAGAATGCTCGTAATCCAAAGTATTCGCATATCAAAGCAAGTTTCCCCATTGAAGTCAATGGAAACTAAAATAATTTGTCCCATATTGACTTCAATGGGATGCAATACCGCATGCGGCCAGAGGCAGGGGGTTGCCGGAGAGCCTCAGAAATGGCAAAAAAGGCCCGAGGACACTTCGGCTAACCGAGATTTGCCAAGGTCAGCCGTGCTGTCCTTGGGCCTTTCCGTGCATTTCCGAACGGCGCCGATCGGCTGCGAATAGCGATGTTTGGCTCTGCTCAGCTCCAGAGCCCCCCACCTCAGATCAAAAGCGGTACTGCACACTGTTTTGGTCTGAATCGTGCTCATTTTGCGAGACAACACTTGCTGGCAATGAATGTCATTTTGCTAGTAATTTAAGCTGTACCATTCTTTTCTTTGTGAGGCTCGGTTCACACCCAATGCTAATGCGACTCCCAGCAGGGGTCCTGTGCATCCTGGTTCACTGTTTCAGGTCCGATTTCAGCCCGAACTTTGGGTTTAATTTGGACCTGAAACGGACCAAAAGACGCCTCCAGGATAGATTTGAGCGGAGTGGCAGTGTTCCTGACAGTTCTAAGCTTCAATGTGCAGTGCCTGACTTACGAGTCACTTATACTAGTGAGTGCAATTGCTTTTAAACCCTTTTAATAAAAAAATACTGGTTGTTAAGGACTCGGCAGTGTCTGTGGAAGCTGTCGCGTGTAATAGCAGTAGTAATACTGCTATTGCACATGACAAACTCGTGTTCAGGCTAAACCTTGAACTCATCTCTAGTCACTTGGACTGAACTCTAGACAAATTCCAAAAATTCTGAGTTGTCTGCAGACAGGAAATAAAGGGAAAAATCTTCCAATTGTGTCACTTATTCCCATGAAAACTGTCTACTTAGGGATTCCTCTTAGGCCCCGTACACACGACCAGTTTCCTCGGCAGAATTCAGCTTCCGACCGAGTTTCTCGCTGAATTCTGCCGAGGAAACTGGCCGTGTGTACACTTTCGGCCGAGGAAGCCGACGAGGAGCTCGGCGAGGAAATAGAGAACATGTTCTCTATTTCCTCGTTGTTCTATGGGAGCTCTCGTCCCGCCGAGCTCCTCGGCGGCTTCAGTGCTGAACTGCCCGAGGAACTCGATGTGTTTGGCACGTCGAGTTCCTCGGCCGTGTGTACGAGGCCTGACATTGGCCGAACACTCCTATTCGGTTCTCTGCAGAACTCCTGAACAGGGGAAATGTTCTAACCCGAACAGTGAACCTCATTGAAGTCTATGGGAGCCAAAAATGAAAAATCAAAAGTGCTAATTTTGAAGTCTTGCTGTATATGCAAGGAATTGGCCATACAATGGGTATGGGGGTCTGGGTACTGCATTGGGGGACATGTATCAATGCAAAAAAGATTATGAAAAACTATCCTTTTTTCAGGAGCAGTGATTTTAATTATGCTTAAAGTGCAACAATAAAATTAAAAAAATACTTTGTGTAGTGCCTGGGGGTCCCCTTAGTCTGCCTGTAAAGTGGTGCATCTGTAGCATGCATAAAACATACTGCAGCAGAAATTACATTTCTAAAGGAAAAAAATAGCCAAATCCCCTTTAAAATAACTCACGGTTGCAATTGCACAAAAGTAGAATGAACAGGAAGTTGCCATTTAAGGAGAAGTGTCAGGGACATGCTGGCCATAGCGGAAGTGAAGCTCTGAGGCATACACAAATGCGCAGGTGTAGGCCTGCGGGCGCTCGTATTATTGTGTGCAGGTGCACGCATATGCACACAGTGGCACATGCACATACATGGGTGCATTGGTATGCACATTGGCTAATTCTGGCACCAAGTGGCCTATTTGAGTGCAGCAGCTGTACTACAGTAGCAAACTTGTGTCTGATCTGCAGCTATTCATGAGTTCCTGTATCTGCTTCTGTATTTGATTCCTGTGATTGACCCGGCCTGCCCTGACCTTGGTTTATCTCTGGATTTTGCACCGTCTCCTGCTCCTCTGCCTGATTCTACGTTGCTAACCTCTTCTTGTATCCTGACCATTCTCTGCATGCCATCCATGCCTGTATCTGATCATATGTTGCTGACCTGGCATGTCTGCATGCTACTTGGTCCCTGCTGGTTCTTCACCTGCTGAGTGCTGCCAGTCCTTCTGCACCTGATACCTGCCAGCTGCCTGCCGAGCACCTGTTGCTTGCTGTCTGCCCAGTCCTGTGTCTGCTGTCAATGCTACCATATGATGTTCCAGCGATCTGACCTGTCTCTGGCGATGCACCTGTTACCCACTGCTGTGGCTGATGAAAAAACATCTTACCAGAAACTCATACCTCGCCACTCTCTCACGGCAACTGTCATAACATCAGAGGTCCTTGAGCCGGGGCTGTAAGGCCTCGTACACACGACCGAGTTTCTCGGCAAAAACCAGCAAGAAACTTGCCTTGGAGATATTTTTTTGCCGAGGAAACCGGTCGTGTGTACATTTTCGTCGAGGAAACTGTCGAGAAACTCGACAAGCCAAAAAGAGAGCATGTTCTCTATTTCCTTGACGGGAATGGAGAAAATTGGTTCGTCGAGTTCCTCGACAGCCTAACAAGGAACTCGACGAGCAAAACGATGTGTTTCGCCCCGTCGAGTTCCTCGGTTGTGTGTACGAGGCCTTAGAGAGGCCTTCCTCTATATGTCAGCTTATGATACAGTGGGTACAGTGGGGAAAATTATTATTTGATCCCCTGCAGATTTTGTAAGTTTTCCCAAATACAAAGAAATTAAGGGTCTATAATTTTTTTATCATCAGTGTATTTTAAATGATAGAGACATAATATCAACCAAAAATCCAGAAAAAATACATGATACAAAAGTTATAAATTGAGTTGCAGTTCAGTAAGTAAAATAAGTATTTGATCCCCTACCAACCAACAATAATTCTGGCTCCCACAGACTGGCTACAGTAAGTGCTCATGTGGTACACAGATTGTTCCTGTCAATTTAAGAAGGTTCTCCTAATGACAACTCATTATTAGGGATGAGCTTCGAGTTCGAGTCGAACTCATGTTCGACTCGAACATTGCCTGTTCGTCTGTTCGGCGAACAACGAACAATTAGGGGTGTTCGCGGCAAATTCGAAAAGCAGCGGAACACCCTGTGAAAGTCTATGGGAGAAATCTAAAGTGCTAATTTTAAAGGCTAATATGCAATTTATTGTCCTAAAAAGTGTTTGGGGACCTGTATCAATGCAAAAAAAAAGTTTTAAAAACGGCCGTTTTTTCGGGAGCAGTGAATTTAATAATGCTAAAAGTGAAACAATAAAAGTGAAATATTACTTTAAATTTCGTACCTGGGGGGGGGGGGTGTAAAGTTAGCATGTGAAATAGCACATGTTACCAGTACTTAGAAGGCTATAATGAATTGTCGGCTCTGGCAATTCAGAGAGAATTCATTCATAAAAAAAAAAAAAAAAGAGCGTGGGGGTTTCCCCAAATTCCATTACCAGGCCCTTCAGGTCTGGAATGGATATTAAGGGGAACCCCGCCGTCAATTTAAAAAAAATTACGTGGGGTTCCCCCCAAATATCCATTCCAGACCCTTCAGGTCTGGTGTGGATTTTAAGGGGAACTCCACCCCAAATGTAAAAAAAAATGGCGTGGAGTTCCCCCAAAAATTCACACCAGACCCCTTATCCGAGCACGTTAACCTGGCCGGCCGTACCAGGTCACATGCCCTCAACATGGGGAGGATGTCCCCATGTTGATGGGGACAAGGGCCTCATCCCCACAACCCCTGCCCGGTGGTTGTGGGGGTCTGCGGGCGGGGGGCTTATCAGAATCTGGAAGACCCTTTTAACAAAGGGGACCCCCATATCCTGCCCCCCCTATGTGAATTGGTAATGGGGTACATTGTACCCCTACCATTTAACGAAGGAAGTGTAAATAGTTGGAAAAAACACACACACACTGTAGAAAAAAAGTCGTTTATTAATAAAAAAATAAATAAAAAAATCCAGCGGTGGTAATCTACTCGGTCCCAGCTCCCGGCTCCAACGTTGTCTGTATACAGCGACGGGTGATCTCCGGTCCAGCGATGAAAAGATCCATCCATCCAGAGCAAGTGGACACAGCCCAGCGAATGACGTGGCTGAAGCTGTGATATTTCTTATATAAGGGAGGCGGGGGCCACCCGTCACGTGACCCCGCCCCCTCTGATGCAAGGGGGAAGACTGGGCTTCCCCAGTGACGTAGCAGATGGTGCGTCAGAGGGGGCGTGGTCACGTTTTTTTTATGAATGAATTCTCTCTGAATTGCCAGAGCCGACAATTCATTATAGCCGCAAGTCCGGTTTTAAAAGACTTTTTTTCCTTTCAGAAATAAAACTTTTTTTTTTGCATTGATACATGTCCCCTGGGACAGGACCCAGGTCCCCAAACACTTTTTAGGACAATAACTTGCATATTAGCCTTTAAAATGAGCACTTTAGATTTCAAAAGTTCGAGTCCCCTAGACTTTAACAGGGTTCTAAAGTTCACACGAACATTTGGTGTGTTCGCAAGTTCTGGTGCGAACCGAACAGGGGGGTGTTCGGCTCATCCCTACTTGTTATGTGTATAAAAGACACCTGTCCAAAGAATCTCTTTCTTCCATTCAAACCCACCACCATCATGGGCAAGGCGATTTTTAGCAAATGGAAGAAATACAAAATAACCATCAATCGCCCTCGGTCTGGAGCACTATGCAGGATTTTGCCTCATGGGGTAAGGATGATCATGAGAAAAGTGAGGGATCACGCCAGAACTACATGGGAGGAGCTTGTGAATGATCTCAAGGCAGTTGGAACCACAGTAACCAAACAAACTATTGGTAGTACAATACGCCGCAGATCTACAAGCAGGGCCCTCCTATCCCCTCTGTATTGAATTGTACTGTAATTGTGCTGTCCCCCCTCTACATTGTAAAGCTCTGCGTAAACTGTTGCCACTATATAAATTGTGTATAATAATAATAATAATAATAATAATAATAATAATAATAATAATGGTTAGAAATCCTGCAGCGCCTGCAAGGTCCCCCTCATGTAGAGGTCCGTCTGAAATTTGCCAATGAACATCTAAATTATTCAGAGAAGAATTGGGAGAAAGTGTTGTGGTCAGATGAGACCAAAATGTTGCTTTTTGCCATTAACTCAACTCGCAGTGTTTGGAGGAAGCAAAATGCTGAATATGACCCCAAAAACACCATCCCTACAGTCAAGCACGGAGGTGGAAACATTATACTTTGAGGCTGTTTGTCTGGTAATGGTACAAGCCGACCTTGGATGAGAACCTTCTCCCCTCAGCCAGAACACTGGAGATGGGTCATGGATGAGTCTTCCAGCATGACAATGACCCAAAGCATACCGCCAAGGCAACAAAGGAGTGGCTCAAGAAGAAGCACATTAAGGTCATGGAGTGGCCTAGCCAATCTCCAGACCTTAATCCTATAGAAAATGTATGGTGGGAGATGAATCTTCGAGTTGCCAAGTGACAGCTAAGAAGCAATAAGGATTTAGAGAAGATCTGTAAAGAAGAGTGGACCAAAATGTCTCCTGAGATGTATGCAAACCTGGTAACTGACTACAGGAAACGTCTTATCTCTGTGCTTGCTAACAAGGGTTTCTCCAAGTATTAAGTTATGTTTTGCTTGGGGATCAAATACTTATTTTACTCACTGGACTGAAACTTAATTTATAACATTTGTATCATGTTTTTTTCTGGATTTTGGTTGATATTCTGTCTCTATCATTTAAAATACACCTATGATAACAATTACAGACCCTTCATTTCTTTCTTCTTCATTTGCTAAACTCTATTCAGGCATTCCTTTTAAAGGAGTCTTCCAGTTTTAGTTAGCTAGCCACCAACATGATCACTATCCTTGTGCCCAGATTCTGAAAAATAATCATATGAGCTACTTTTCTTTTGAGGGTTTGATGAAACCCTTTTATGAAAGCTAATTGCTTAAAAAAAATGTGTACATTTGGCCCATGGTGTGTACCAACAAGGGTCCTTATGCCTAGTCCACATGGAGAGATAAATAGTGGAATTTACCACTATATGTTTAAAACGTAATAGGTCCTTTAATTAAAACAAATTGCAGGTTTTGCAAGCTTACCTTGTATGTATTCCACATAGGTATAGATTTAAAGTATAAGATGTGAGTGGTATACTAAAACATATAGGCTACACAAATATGACCGTTAAGTCAAACTTTGTGGTAGGTGCTTCTTGCCCAGTGCAGTACTGAACGTACTCCTAAATGTTGCCATGCAGTCCAAGAGTCTATTATCCTGCTTTTTTCCAACTGTAAAAGAGTACAAAACCATAAGAAATTATAAATGTTGCCTCATGTGAATACAAAACATGACATATAGATGCAGCGAATTGTAGGGGTTAGAAAAGCATAGTTTTCCCAATAGTAAAATCCATGCATTGATATAAGAGAATCTTCACCTGACCTTGAATCTCATGTCAGATCAGATTATGTGGTAGCTTTTTTCATTTAAAGCCTTTGGATCTAACGTTCATTTCCTAGATCCAGCAGAACATCAGACCAAACAGGCATCTGTCAGAAAGAGTTCCCACAGGTTCTTTACACTTCTGTCATTATGACCTAGACTGGAAATGTTTTTCTACACAGTTATATAAGTGATGGTATGGGCTAAGAATACATTTAGCATAGCATTTTGTCAGGTTTTGTGTATGTTTTCGTGGAGCTGAAACAATGATGCCAAAGCAACTAAATATTACCAAACAAATAAATACATTTAATGCAACTTTTTTCTATCTCCTAATCAAACTCTAGGGCATGCATGTCTAAATGATTGGACTGTGTTTTGATCTTAAAGCAGATCTAAACACAATCAATTATCTCATATATTCTGTAAAGTAGGATAAAAATAGAAGGTCCCAGTGATACAAATGGATTATAGCCCAGCGACCCATGTATCCTACCTCCCTTCTGTTCCAGAGCTGCAGTCTCCATAAGAATGTTTATCATAGAATGCCTATGTCCCCAGACATTCACTGTGGTTCCATCATCCAACTTCAACGCCACTATAAGACATAGCAGACACAGATGAAGCCATGGCTCAGGGCACGGAAACAGGTATCTGACACTCTTGGAAGGGGCAAATACAGAAGTCTAATGGTGAATGCAGTGTTAAAACAGAAGGGAGGTAGGAGAAAGGCCTTCAGACAAGTGAGTCTCTCCTTTTTTTTTTTTTTTTTACAGGTAATGCCATAATGCTTTAACATGGTAAGGTAATTTCATTAGTTGTTTTCAATCCTTTAAATATTCAGCTTTCATTAACCACTAGAGGCCTGTGCTATAGTCAAATGAAGGCTACAGCGCAGGCCTGAAAACCCGGGAGGACGTCAATTGACGTCCTCCCCTTTGCTAGCGCAACGGCGCGCGCTAGGATCACCGAGTCACTTGAGACTTGGTGGATCACAAATCCGTGAAAGAGGCAGGTCCAGGCCCCTTACCACGTGATCATCTGTCAGCCAATGACAGCTGATCACATGATGTAAACAAAGGATCGGTAAATTTATTTTTTTCTCCTCACGCTAACAGCGTACAGTGTTGCATGACTGCACAATTGTCATTCAAAGTGCGAAAAGCTGAAAGCTGAAAACTGGTCTGGGCAGGAGGGGGGTTTAAGTGCCCAGTAAGCAAGTGATTAAATCTGGTGATCCTTTCACAAAGAAGTTCTGTGTTCAGACACTCTAGACTCCATGACTAAACACTGTTTAATGTGAATTGCAAGAGAGAGCCCATGTGTTCCTGGTGTTTTGTATTTTTTTGCTTAAGTTTTAAGAAAATAATTTTATTTACAGTAAAACTATGTGTGTCATCACTGTTTCTACAAGTGCTATAGCAAAGAACTGGACAAGCACCCATGAGAGCTGTAGTGGGCATCTTTGAGCAACCTGGAGCAGTTACATGATTATATTACTGGTAATGTATTTTTTTTTATAAAAAATTTTAGTTACACAAAAAAAGAAAAAAAAAACATACATTTTCCACCCATTTCCTTCTGTCTTTTGTTTTGTGAATTTAGTTGCTATTTTACTTTTTTCACAAGATGATAAAGAAAGAAATGGTGAAAAAAGTAGAACGTTCCCAATTTACTATTTTGTCATTCTTTCTGTGAACAAAAAAAAGAAGAAAGAAATGCACAACCAAAAAAAGAAATAAAGCACAAACAAAGCAACATGGGAATGTTTTATTAAATAAATATTGTTTTTCAAGAAAAGTTTGCCCCAGAAAAATTGGAGGCTAATCTGTAACTTTGCGGTGAAATTATGTTTGCCAAAATCACTCCACCCATCTCTAATGCAATGATTTTTACTTTTTGCTATAATAAATACCCCCCCAAAAAATATATAAAAAAAAACGTATTTTTCCTCAGTTTAGACCGATACGTATTCTTCTACATATTTTTGGTAAAAAAAAATCACAATAAGCGTTTATTGATCGTTTGCGCAAAAGTTATAGGGCCAGATTCAGAGAGAATTACGTTACGCTGCGGCGGCGTAACGTATGCCATTTACGTTACACCGCCGCAGGATTACAGCGTAAGTGCCTGATTCACAAAGCTCTTACCTGTAAACTTGCGGCGGTGTAACGTAAATCCACTTGGCGCAAGCCCGCCTAATTCAAATGGGGTGGGCACCATTTAAATTAGGCGCGTTCCTGCGCCAAACGTTCTGCGTATGCTGCGTTAGTAAATTTCCTGACGTTCTTTGCACGAAATTACGGCGCCCCAACGGTTTTTTTTTTGAACGGCGACGTGCGTTACGGCGTTTCGTATTCCCGGACGTCTTACGCAAAAAAAAAATTGAAATTCGCGGGAACGACGGCCATACTTTAACATGGCTGTTCTAAAGATAAGACATGTTAAAGCAGGCCTAACTTTGCGACGGGAAAAAACGACTAGCGACGACGTAAGAGATTGCGACGAACGTGCGTATCTTTGTGGATCGCCGTAAGTAGTCATTTGCATATTCTACGCCGACCGCAATGGAATCGCCACCTAGTGGCCGGCCTAGAATTGCATCCTAAGATCAGACGGTGTAAGTCAATTACACCTGTCGGATCTTAGGGCTATCTATGCGTAACTGATTCTATGAATAAGCCGCATAGTTAGGACGGGCGGATCACAGAGATACGACGGCGTATCAGGAGATACGCCGTCGTATCTCTTTTGTGAATCTGGCCCATAGTGTCTACAAACTAGGGGATAGTTTTATGGCATTTTTATTAATATTTTTTTTTTTTACTAGTAATTGCGGCGATCAGCGATTTTTATTGTGACTGCAACATTATGGCGGACACATCGGACACTTTTGACACATTTTTGGGAGCATTGTCATTTTTACAGCGATCAGTGCTATAAAAATGCACTGATTACTGCGAAAATTACCCTGGCAGTGAAGGGGTTAACCACTAGGTTGCACTGAAGGGGTTAAGTGTGCCTAGGGATGTGCTCTAACTATAGGGGGGCTGGGCTGTGTGTGACACTACAGTGATGACAGCTTCCAATTACAAGAATCTGTGTACACTGTCCTGTCACTAGGAAGACTGGGGAAATGCTTGTTTACTTGTTTGTAGTAATGGTTTTGGAGTTCTCAACCCAAGTTTGAGTAAGAATTCACAAACCAGGTACATAGTTTGTGAATTGGAAAAGTACAATCAGTTGTATACTTTTCTTTTTAATAGTAATGTCAGGTAAATAAACTGACCCTTTAATATGATCCTTTACACAAAATAGAATCTTATTGTAATTGTATTAAATATTCTCTAATTCATTCTTCTCAGAAGCTGGTGGAGGGGAGGGGCACTAGTCCTTCAACCAACATTGGTATTTACCTATTGTCCCAAAAGAGCTCTATGAAGAGAAAAGTATGTAGCCTGACATTACTGCACTCCTTGTAAAAATGCTAATATGCTGAATAGTTACTTGACTATCATATCAATTGGATGGCTTTAATTCTTTTTGAGTTACTAACCCAAAATAAAAATGCAGCAAGTGAAATCAAAGGCAATAAGAAAAGTGTAACACAATTGGGACTTTTTGTTGGATACAAAGGAATAACCACAATAATTTAAAAACATATATTACTTTAATTAGAAAGTGTTGAGGACCAATGAGGATTGCTAAATATCAAGGATAAAATAGTGTCATGCCTTGTACACACGATCGTTTTTCCCAGCGGTAAAAAGTCCGCCGGTAAAACCGATGGGAAAACCGAGAACCTGCTCGGTAGCTTTTGCCCCCTACACACGGCCTTTTTTCCCGAACAGGAAAACTGCCATGAGAGCTTTGGTTGGGAAACTCGGCTTAAACTGCCAGCTTAAAAACCGCCCAGAATCCCGGTGGGAAAAAGCTGTCATGGCAGTTTTCCCGACGGGAAAACCGGTCGTGTGTACGAGGCATAAGAAATGGATTCCCACACATTGATCCCTGTCTGGGCACCTAGGAATGCTATCAGAGATTTTAGAATGATATTATGCTCTTCTAATATTAAGCTGCCTTGTTTCTCATGAAGGAGTAGACTGTTGGTCTATAGAGGAGTGCGAGAATAGTACCCTAGCATTTTTATTCACAAAGCTCATTGGATTTTAGCAGGACCAACAGCTAATTGTTGCACTTATTGAGCACTTATCAAAGCTTTCAAAAGGGAGAAAATAATAGTTCATTGTCAGTATGTACATACGCTTTAATATAAAAATTTTGCTTTTAAACTGAGATGTACAAAAAATAAATTGAGTGAATATAAGCTAAGCATGTTGTTGGGTAGTTACTAACTGCCAAGAATAATTAGAAATACGTTACAAAGCTTAGTCTGCACAATATGTACAGAAATGCCATAAATCCATTGTTTCATTGGGAAGTTCTCAAAAGAACGCAAAACAAGACAAAAGCAATGTCAGACACTAATAAATTCAAATAGAGAATTATTTTTATAAATATAACAAACCATGTGATGTTATCGCTCTGTAGAAACTTCGAAGAGGACACTGTCCAACAATAATACATTCAATAATTTCCAGCTTCCTAGCAGATGTACTCAGGGAACTTTTATTTTGCTTTCCTAGTTCATTTGATGGTTATCATACATAAATACTAACAAAGGCAGACACTGGGACATATACTCTGACAGTGGGTTATAGACATGATTTGTTGTTAGGGCCTATGGTTATAAAACATATTTTGTGTTTGTTTTTCAAGATAGTATATCACATACCAAGGAAGACTGCTTAAAAACACACAATTACTTACGTCAAAACGCTTTTTCCCAAAGAATGAATAATAAGTTAAATATAAACAACGTTGTCTATCTACACGCCACCTCTGTCAATAAACTATTGTGCCTTTTAATTTTAAATTATAATTTTAAAGTTTTTAAAATCTTAACTTTAACCACTTCAATACCATGCACTTTCGCCCCTTCCTGCCCAGGACAGTTTTGAGCTTTCAGCGCTGTCGCACGATTGAATGACAATTGCGCGGTCATGCAACACTGTACCCAAACTACATTTTTATAATTTTCTTTCCAGAAATAGAGCTTTCTTTTGGTGGCATTTGATCACCTCTGCGGTTTTATTTTTTGCTAAACAAACTAAAAAAGACCGATTTTTTTTTTGAAAAAAAAGTTTTTCTTTGTTTCTGTTATAAAATGTTGCTTTCTTCTTTACTGATGGGCACTGATGAGTCGGCACTGATGGGCACTGATGAGGCAGCACCGATGGCCACTGATGGTCCTTCAGGTCTGGTATGGATTTTAAGGGGAACCCAGCACCAAAATAAAAAAAATGGCGTGGGGATCCCCCAAAAAATCCATACCAGACCCTTATCCGAGCACGCAACCTGGCAGGCCTCAGGAAAAGAGGGGGGACAAGAAAGCACCCCCCCCTGAACCGTACCAGGCCACATGTCCTCAACATGGGAACAAGGGCCTCATCCCCACAACCCTTGCCCGGTGGTTGTGGGGGTCTGCGGACGAGGGATCTTATCGGAATATGGAAGCCCCCTTTAACAAAGGACACCTCCAGATCCCAGGCCCCCATATGTGAATTGGTAACGGGGCACATTGTACCCCTACCATTTCACCCAAAAATGTGAGAAAAAAACGAATAAAACACACACACACAAAGTTGGGACAAGTCTTTTAATAAAAATTGAAAAAAAAATACCATTGCCGTAATCCTGAAACAATAACAGTGAAATATTCCTTTAAATTTCATAATTGGAGGGTGTCTATAGTATGCCTGTAAATTAGCGCATGTTTCCCGGATTTATACGGTCTCTGCACAGTGCACAAAATGAAATTTCTAAAGGAAAAAAGTAATTTAAAACTACTCGTGGCTATAATGAATTGTCAGGTCCCGGCAATACAGATAAAAGTCATTGAAAAAAACGACAGGGGTTCCCCCCAGTCCATTATCAGGCCCTTTGGGTCAGGTATGAATATTAAGGGAACCCCCGACCTCCAGATCCTGCCCCCCATGCGAATTGGTAACAGGTATATTGTACCCCTACCATTTCACCCAAAAAAGTGAGAAAAAAGGCTTCCGGCCGAATGACGCACGACACGTCTGACAACTCTTTTATAACTAAGGGTGGGGCCACCCGTGCCGTGGATGGGTGACCTCGCCCCCTCTGACGCAACGGGGGTTTCCGAAGGTTTCCCTGTGGTGTCACAGGTGACCCCGCCCCCTCTGACGCATCACGGGAAACCCCTGTTGTGTCAGAGGGGGCAGGGTCACCCATCCACGGCACGGGTGGCCCCACCCTCAGTTCTAAAAGAGCTGTCAGACGGTCGCACATCATTTGGTATCGTTCATAGTGGTGGGTCGGACTCGTAGAAGGATTACAGGAATTTTTTTGTTTGTTTTATTAAAGGACTTGTCCCAACTTTGCGTGTGTGTTCTTTTTTTTCCTTTTTTCTCACTTTTTTGGGTGAAATGGCAGGGGTACAATGGGGGCGGGATCTGGAGGTCGGAGGTCTTCTTAATATACATACCAGACACAAAGGGCCTGGTAATGGACTGGGGGGGAACCCATGTCATTTTTTTATCAATGACTTTTATCTATATTGCCGGGACCCGACAATTCATTATAGCCGCGAGTAGTTTTAAATTACTTTTTTCCTTTAGAAATTTCATTTTGTGCAGAGACTGTTATAAACCTGGGAAACATGCGCTACTTTACAGGCATACTATAGACACCCCCAGGTACGAAATTTAAAGGAATATTTCACTTTTATTGTTTCACTTTAAGAACACCAGCGGGGTACCTGAAGATCAGGATCAGGATCAGGATCCCCCTGTGAAATTCTATTGCACAGAGCAGGTAAGTATAGACATGTTTGTTTGTTTTTATTTGCCTTTTATTTGCCTTTACAACCATCTTAAAGTGAAGGCCTGCCCCCCGCTAAAAAAATTTAAAGCCAGCAGCTGCTGACTTTTAAAAATTAAACACTTACATGTACTGGATTCCAACAATGTTGGCACCGCAGATGATGTTTCCATCAGCTGTCGGGTGCATGCCGTCTCCATTGCGAGTAAAGGAACCTGGCAGTGAAGTCTTACTGCTTCACGCCAGAAACCCTACTGCTCATGCGCGATGCACCGATCCTCTCTCCTACTGGCCCGGGGCAGGGGAAAGAGGAGGGAGGAGGGAGCCTGGGCGGTGACATCAATAACCGTGGCTGAGGCTCCAGGAAGTGGGAAAAGGATACCTGTGAAAGACAGGTATCCTGTGCCCCCCCCCCCTGCCCAAAAGGTGCCAAATGTGGCACCGGAGGGGGAAGGAGTACAATGGATGGAAGTTCCATTTTTGGGTGGAACTCCGCTTTAAGGATTAAAGTTATACTAAATTCTCTTTTTTCCATTTAAAAATAATACATATTATACTTACCTGCTCTGTGAAGTGGTTTTGCACAGAATGCATTAAGATAATGCATTAAGATAAAAAAAACTTCTGACTTTAGAACCACTTTAAGGAAGTCCATAAATCAGTCTATTCAAATTGATGCAAATTGGTCCCATTTAAGAGGTGCGCTGCCAGAACAGCAGATCACATTGTACATAGGTCCTTGCTGCAGTGCTCCCACACTGGACTGCCCCACAAGGCTGGCTTCCCTTGCATATATAGCTTTCTGAGAAAGAAATTACTCACATACAGGGGACCATACATTTCCTTTAAGCAACTACACAAATTTAGTTCTGAGTACATCTGAGTAGGTGTTATTATAACGTTCCCCAAGTTATACTACATTATCCTGCTACATTAACACATTCATTTAAAGTAGAAAAAAATATTATCATAACTAAAAGCAAAATATATGTTAAATTTACAATTTAGCATACTTTATTCAACATAAGTGAAATACATTCTAAATAGTTTTTTTAAGCTATACTCCTTACTGTGGGAGACTCGAGAGATTAATTTAGCTGATCCTTTATCACTCAGAATGGTCAGCATAACCTGAAAAAAGCTTTTCATTCCACAGAATATAAAATGAAACAGCTTAAGATAAGTGTGGCTAGCTACAAATAATCATAGGGTTTTTTTGACCCACAAATTGGGAACAAAATCTAAGATTTTACTCTTAACATACTAAATTTCAAATCTCAGGAGACCCAATTACTGTAAAACTACTGCAAGACTTCAGATAGGAGTTAACCCTTTCTTTTGGCCTACCCTCTAAATATTACAAATTGAGTCATGGTACTGGACATTGATTCTTAATACAGTATATTCACAAAAGTTGGGAAATTCACATAGCAGAAAGTACAATGATTTCCCAAGTTTCCCAGGTTCATGCCAATAATATACAGTGGAGTGTCAGAAATTTGTAAAGGTACCCTAAATATTATACACCCTTTTTTGTGTAATTTATAGATTAGCTATACAGTGTATATATAGATAGATAGATAGATAGATAGATAGATAGATAGATAGATAGATAGATAGATAGATAGATAGATAGATAGATAGATAGATAGATAAAGGGACCAAACTTCCATTCCCATTCTTTACAATAACAAGGGTAGTAGTAGCTTCTCCATTTGCTGTGTTGGTATTGGCATCGCCTGCACCATCAGACACAAACTGCCTACAGGTGCATCTTCTCTTGTTAGGGGGCAAGCAGTTATACAGCTTAGACCAATTGCGCTATTTCCTGTTTTACTGCAAGAGTATGAAGGTTGCAGCTGGACCCTTTCAACATCATCTTCAGCTTAGGTTGCCTTGTGGAGAATCTGGCTCTGAATATAACCATTGCATAGTCATAGGCCCGGATTCACATACATCGGCGCATATTTTTAATGCCGCCGTAGTGTATCTCTTTTACGCTACGCCGGCACAGCGCACAGAGGCAAGCACTGGATTCACAAAGCACTTGCTCCCACTCGCTGTTAAAGATACGCAGGGTTTCCTCGGCGTAAGCCAGCGTAGGTGGAATTGGGCGTGAGCCATGCTAATGAGGCGTGACCCCATGCAAATGATGGGCCAAGCGCCATAGAAGTACTTAAAATGAACGGCGCATGCGCCATCCCGTGGGCGCATCCCAGTGCGCATGCTCAGAATCACGTCGAAAAAACTGCCTAAGATACGTCGAATCACTGCCTACGACGTGAACGTAACCTACGCCTAGTCATATTCACGTACAACGTAAACGACAAAAGATACGACGACTTGTGTTCCCTGGTCCATACCTTTGCATGAGTTGCGCCTCCCATATGGGGAATAACTTTATGCCGGACGTACTACTTACGCAAACCGCGTATATTATGCGCCGGGCGCAACTACGTTCATGAATTGGCGTATCTCCCTCATTTGCATATGTGCATAGAAAATCAATGGGAGCGGAAAATGCGCCCAGCGTAAATATGCGCCCACGATACAACAGCGTAGGCAAGTTACGTCGGTCGTAGGAAGCCTATTTTTAGGCGTATCTCAAATTGTGGGCACGGCGCACAGATACGACGGCGCATAGATAGACTTCCGCGACGTATCTCGAGATACTTCGGCGTAAGTGCTTTGTGAATCCGGGCCATTGTATTCAGGTAAGGAGCAGGTAAGGGCATAATAATTCTTTATCGGTAGGCTAGATAAGAATACTTTATATAAAAATACACTTTTCCTTTAAATGTACCAATGAAAAGTCATAAGCTATGAATAGCTAAAAAAGATACTCATGGTGACAAACAAAAATAAGATTTGCTAAATGAACACAGCAAATACTTCAAACATGTATTACAAAAGCAGACAAAGGCATAGAAAACTAATTACAAATGTAATTTTACTTCTCTCTGTATTCCTTATTTAAATTGGTCACAAAGGTCAAGCATCTGTGAAAATATACAAATAGAAGAAAAAACAGTGCCCTATGTGCCAAACAATGTGAGAAGGGTCTTAGTAGGAATTACTACAGTCTTTCCTAAATCTTATTTGTAAAAAAAACAAACAAAAAAAATAAAAAAACAGCATGAGTGGCTGAAATAGCTGTTTGGTTTGCTGTTTTGTCTGTAATTATCTATCTATTTCTCAAATTCATATAATTTCATCTTCTTGATTGCCTCTTGACCTTGTGCCTGTAACTGAATCTTGACATCTGGCATGTGGCCCAGAAATATGAAGAAAATTGCTTATATTAGCGGCAAGCTGTATTTAGCTGAACAACATTGATTCAATGTTAGGTCTGCACTAAAACTTGCATTGCTTTCCCATGTACTCTCTATTCTTCTCAAATCCCCTGTCATTAAAACAGATGTTTGGATTATTGCTCTGTAAACTATGTCAGAATTTCATTCTCTAGTATCTGTTCATTATTCTCTGAGGGTGATATTACAACTGTTCTCATGCTCAGCTAATGCTTATAATGTAGCTTTTTTCCCACAAATTCTTCAATGGCAAGTTATTAACAAGGTTAAACAGTGAATGCTTCGCTATGATATTTTAGAAGAGCACAGACAATGAATATGTCTGTTGGCTACAAGTATATAACATTACTGTTTACAGTGTTGGACAGGCTGCTACACCATCTAAATTTCCTGGTGAGCCCCCCCCCCCATTTAATATCCATGCCCCAAAAAATAATAATAATAAAAATAAATTAAAACTGAACTTTTGTCAAACAGCTAAATACACAGTTAAAATTCATATAGAAGTACGTATTTTTACTTGGCGCAGAATTTATATTTCTATTCAGTCTGCCCTGATGTTTAAATTATCTAGCCAGACACCAAGACAAGGTCAAACTCTTCTCTGTTTAACAATACAGTTTGGTCCCCCAAGCCTGTGGCTTTACAGTAAAAGAGCAGCAGCACACTGATCCCTCTACTAATTTCCTTGTCAACACATTTCCTTTGAAGATACAGCACACCTGATTAGCTCCTAGTGCTGATCCTCCCTCTCCCTTCTCATAGAATGTCTCACTTCCATTACAGAGTGGGAAAGGGGTTATTGCTCATTTTAGAATAGTTGGTAAAGCCTAGTGCTGAGTAAACTGGCCTGGATTTGGTTTGCATGAGGATTTGCAAACCCAGGCTGAAATCTGCAAGCCCTGAGCATAGTGACCAAACCACCCTAAACATGTTACTAAACCTGCATCAGTAAAACATGCTTGTTATACTCATTGTGAAGAGGGGTTAACCCTCTGCATTGTGTAAAAAAGCTGTTTGATCCTGTCTTCTCTGATCATCCCTTTTTTTCCACAGTTTCCAGTCCATCTCCTGGTAGTACAGAGCCTTGGGGCGCTCTGCACATGCTCACTTTAGGGTGTATTGCTAGAGAGTTGTTTTTTTCTTGGGAGAGTATATTTGATCAGCACAGAGCCAATCAGCACAGACAGAGGTTCAGGGGTCCTGCAGCCTCACAGGACAGTCAATGAAAACTCCTCCTACAAGCTTTAAGCAGACACTCATAGAAGTCACAAGACTGCTATATACTACTGATGATAAAAGGTATTTAGCAGTTTATATTAACTAAAATAATTGCATTTCCATGTTCTGTGTACTGTGGAGACCAGTATAGGTGTGCTCAGGGGGTGTGCCAGGTGTGCCTGGGAACACCCTAATCAATATGTGTGGTGCTGACTCCCTCTAGTGTCTGGACTTCCCCCTGTGCTTCACCCCCCCCCCCCCCCCACTGCAGTGATGCTGGCTTCCCTCCTGTCCTCTAATCTCCCCCTGGATGCTGCAGGGTATGTTTCAGGATGGAGAGTGGGGGAAAGGGCTAATCAATATGTCGTTAGAGGGGCCTTTAAACTAGGCGAAGGGAGGAGGGTCCAGAGGTAGAAATAGTTAGCATAGAACAAATTCCAGAGGGTAGTATTGGGGGCATTAGTGGCAGGTTGACTAAAGCACCTAAACCCGAGGTAAAGACAAGTACTAAAGTAACAAGTCCTATTTGCAACCTCAGACCACCAAATAAGGAGATAGTATGTGACCGGTCTAAACTATGTGGCATGTTCACCAATGCCAGGAGTCTGGTGGACAAGATGGGAGAACTAGAGCTACTGTTGTACGAGGAGGATTTAGATTTTTTAGGAATTTCAGAGACCTGATTCAACAGCTCTCATGATTCGCTGGTAATCATTCAAGGTTATTCCCTATATCGCAGGGATAGAGAGGGTAAAAAAGGGAAAGGGGTATGCCTTTATTTAAAAAATGATGTACAAGTGAATGTGAGAGACAACATACCTAATGGAGCAAGGGAGAAGGTGGAATCCTTATGGGTAGAGCTACAAAGGGAGGAAACTAAGGGGTAAGTAATACTGGGTGTATATGCTATAGGCCCCCTAACCAGAGGGAGGAGGGGAGGCGGACCAACTATCACAATTTGGATTAGCGGCAAGGATGGGATGTGTCATTATATTGGGTGATTTTAATTATCCAGACACAGACTGGACGGAAGGAACATCTAAAACTCGCCATTTCCTAAATGTCTTGCAGGACAGTTTCGTGGGTCAGATGGTAAATGCACCAACAAGAAACAAAGTGTTACTAGACCTACTGATTACCAACAATACAAAACTGATCACGGATGTGGAAATACTGGGCAATTTAGGAAACAGCGATCACAGGCCAATTCGTTTCTGTATAAATCACACAAATATGAAACATAAGGGGAATACAAAGACACTGAATTTCAAAAGAGCCTATGATCCTTGCTAGAAGATACTAAATTGGATAAAATCTTAGGAACAAAGGGCCAGATCCACAAAAGGGATACGCAGGCGTATCTACTGATACGCCGTCGTATCCCTGTTTCTATCTATGCGGCTGATTCACAGAATCAGTTACGCATAGATATTCCTAAGATCCGGCAGGTGTAATACTTTTACACTGTCGGATCTTAGGATGCAGTACCTCAGCCGCCGCTGAGGGCATTTCTCGTCGAATGCAAATTAGCACTTATGGAGATCCACAAAGCGGTTTCCCTTCGTGAAGTCTCCGTAAGTTGTTAGTTTGCAAATGCAAAGATAGGGTACCTTTTACAAAGTGTAAAGTTAGTACACCTTGTAAAAGTATACCCTTCTTTCCCGCGACGCTGTCAAATTTTTTTTTAATTTTTTTATTTCCCGCCGCATCTCTTTTTTTCCCGACGCAACTTTTTTTACCTGGCGCGATTCACAAAACTCAGCGCAACGTAACTTCGCGCAAAGCACGTTGGGAAAATCGCGTCTGGAGCATGCGCAGTACGTCCGGCGCGGGAGCGCGCCTAATTTAAATGGGATTTGCCCCATTAGATTGGGCCCGCCTTGCGCCGGACTGATTTAAGTTACACCGCTGAAAATTTCTAGGTAAGTGCTTTGTGGATCGGGCACTTAGGTAGAAATTTTGCGGCGGTGTAACTTAAATCCCAATATTTAAATTAAGTCCGCTGTACGTGGATCTGGCCCAAAGAACAGGACAAATTGGTATGCTTTAGGAGCATATTAAATAAGGGTATTAGCCAGTGCATCCTAATGGGAAATACATTTAAAAGAGCTAATACAAGTCCTGGGTGTCTTAACTCCAATGTAAAAATGCATATAAAAGCAAAGGAGAAGGCCTTCAAAAAATACAAGGCTGAGGGATTATCATCAGCATTCCAACTTTACAAAGAATGCAACAAGAAATGTAAGGGTGCAATCAGGGCGGCTAAGATAGAACACGAAAGGCACATAGTGGAGGAGAGTAAACAAAATCCCAAGAAATTATTAAATAGTAAGAAAGGGAGGTCAGATCATATTGGTCCCAAAGAATGATGAAGGTGATCTGGTTACGAAGGATGAAGAGATGGCGAAGATATTGAATTTATTCTTCTCCTCAGTCTTCACGAAGGAAACGGGGGGCTTTATTAACCAAAACTGCAATTTTATCCTCATGGCTAACAGAGGATAGAATTAGAAATAGATGTGAAAAACCTAACATTAATAATTTACTGAGACCAGATGGCTTACACCCGCGGGTCCTTAAGGAACTCAGTCAAGAAATTGCCAGACCATTGTTCCTAATTTTTACAAACAGTTTACTGACTGGAATGGTACCAGCAGATGGGAGAAAAGCCAATGTAGTACCAATATTTAAAAAAGGGCCAAGAAACATCCCTGGGAATTACAGACCAGTTAGCCTAACATCAAAAGTATGCAAGCTCTTGGAGGGGATGATAAGGGACTATTTACAATTCAAAGCACTAACAATAATTTACAAGCCATCCACAACTCGGCCCCCAGCTACATCACTAACCTAGTCCCAAAATACCAACCAAGCCGCAATATTCGGTCCTCTCAAGACCTCCTGCTCTCTAGCTCCCTTGTCACATCCTTCCATGCTCGCCTCCAGGATTTCTTTAGAGCTTCTCCCATCCTTTGGAACTCCCTACCCCAATCTCTCAGACTGTTCCCTAATCTATTCATATTTAGACTCTGAAAACTCTTCTCTTTAAAAAAGCCTATCCTGCTTCTAACTAACACTGTTTTTCTTCCTCCATTAGCTCATTCCCCACAGCTATTACCTTTTGTATCAATTGACCCTCCCTTTTTAGATTGTAAGCTCTAATGAGAAGGGCCCTCTGATTCCTCTTGTACCAAATTGTAACTGTAATGTCTGTCTTTATTTTGTTAAGAGCTGCGCAAACTGTTGGCGTTATATAAAACCTGTATAATAATAATAATGATAATAATAATATACTAATACAAGATTTTAATAATGAAAACTGTATCATTAGCAGTAATCAGCATGGATTCATGAAGAATCGTTCTTGCCAAACCAATCTATTAACCTTCTTTGAGAATGTGAGCTGCCATCTAGATAAAGGAAGGCCCATAGATGTGGTATATCTGAATTTTGCAAAGGCAATTGATACAGTTCCTCATAAATGTTTACTGTACAAACTAAGGTCTGTCCACATGGACCAAATTAATTAAGGTTGAATCTGTCATTGAAGGCTTATGGTGTCTGTCGAATGTTCTAAGAAGATTCGACAGAATCTTTAGAAAAAAAAGAAGAAGATTTGACATAATCTTTAAAAAAAGAAGATTCGGCAGAATCTTTAAAAAAAAAAAAAAGATTTGACGGATTAACGAAACATTACGATGCTGCAATTGTACATTTCCGGTCGAATGTTCCGCCCAATGCAATTTTTTTTTTAAAAACTGATGTTTTTTCGGGAGCAGTGAATTTAATAATGCTTAAAGTGAAACAATAAAGGTGAAATATTCCTTTAAATTTTGTACCTAGCTATAGACACTGTCTGCTTTTTGAAAAGATCCCAGACACTCCTAGACCTCTCAGGCGCCTGATATACACACTTTGCACAGCAGTTTGTTGGGTAGTGGCATTCAATTGGAAGTCCCCTACAATCCCTTTCTCTCAGGTTCTCTCAAGGATGGATCAGATTATGCTCTCTGAACAAATTTTTCATAAACTACATGACTCAGTGCCAATCTATGATGCTAAATGGAATCCTTGGTGCAGAGGCGTAACTAGAAACTTCAGGGCCCCAGTGCAAGAAATCACGAAGCCCCCCCCCCCAAAAAAATTTGATATATATTTTTAGGGAGGCAGGAACGGCGGTAGTTGAGGGGGGGTGGCAGTGGTGATGTTGAGGGGGTGGCAGTGGTGATAGATGAGGGGGGGTGGTAGCGGTGATTCGTGAGGGGGTGGCAACAGTGGTATGTGGGGAGGTGGCAGCGGTGGTACTTGGGGGTTGGCAGCAGTGGTATGTGGGGGGGGTGACAGCGGTGGTATGTGGGGGGGTGACAGCGGTGGTACGTGGGGGGGTGACAGCAGTGGTACGTGGGGGGTGACAGCAGTGGTATGTGGGGGGGTGACAGCGGTGGTACGTGGGGGGGTGGTGACAGCAGTGGTATGTGGGGGGGAATGACAGCGGTGGTACGTGGGGGGTGACAGCGGTGGTATGGTACGTCGGGGGTGACAGCGGTGGTATGTGCGGGGTGACATCGGTGGTATGTGGGGGGGTGACAGCAGTGGTATGTGGGGGGGTGACAGCGGTGGTACGTGGGGGGGTGACAGCAGTGGTATGTGGGGGGGTGACAGCAGTGGTACGTGGGGGGGTGACAGCAGTGGTATGTGGGGGGGGGTGACAGCGGTGGTACGTGGGGGGGTGACAGCGGTGGTATGTGGGGGGGGTGACAGCGGTGGTACGTGGGGGGGTGACAGCGGTGGTATGTGGGGGGGGGGTGACAGCAGTGGTATGTGGGGGGGGTGGCAGTGGTGGTACTTGGGGGGTGGCAGCAGTGGTACGTGGGGGGGTGGCAGCGGTGGTACGTGGGGGTGACAACGGTGGTGCCATTCTCTCCCACCACCACCTTTACCTCTTACTGATCCCACCCCCCCACTGATCTCATCCCTATTCCCCCCCCCCACTGATCTCATCCCTATCCCCCCCCCCCGCTGATCTCATCCCTATCCCCCCATCACCTCTGTTGTAGTAGGGATGGTTTGGATGGATCGATTGCACTTGCTTACTTCCGTCACCGTGCCTTTCCTCATGGGGAGATTGGTGTCAGCTGACTTCATTTTTCAGTGTCCGCCCCACCTCCCTACAGTCAGTCTCTCTGGATAGGCGGGTGGGACGGTACAGAGTCTCTCTCAGACAGTGTTCTCTCTGCTCAGCGGGCGAAAGCCCCCTTCCCCGCGGCGGGCCTCCCAGTAGTCAGCAAAGCCATATTGACGGCCCCTCGCACTGGCACACGGGTGGGCCCCCTGAAGTGGTTATTTCGTATCCAAGCATAAAACTTGAATCATTTGCTTTAATTTAAAGAGACAATGCTAAGCAGATCTTTTTTATATTCTTTTGTTTTCATAGCTAATTCTAGCTGTACCTCTACTTCTTTTCCCTTCCTTTTCTGTTCCCCCCTCTTCTTTACTCCTCTGGACTCTTCTACTTTGGTCCTCATATTCACATTGCAGTTCTTGTCTTGAATGTTGGGCTTCTTTGATGCGGGTTCTTTTGCAGTCCTGGTCTGTTGCTGTGGACTGTGTTAGTTCTATTTTTTGATTGTTCTGTATGTTTTAGACCTTGCATGGTCAACTCGTGCCTATTTGATGTGTGTGCCCACCAAGATTTCTGTACGAGTATATATATTGTTATATTTGCAATGCAATGTATTTAATTGTTTTTTACTATTTTGCTAATAAAACTTTGAAAGTAAAAAAAAAAATGTGTACCTAGGGGGGGTGTTAAACATGCCTGTGAAATAGCGCTCGTTTCCCGTACTTAGAACTGTGTCTGCACAAAGTGTTATTTCTGAAGGAAAAAAAGTCATTTAAAAATCACTCGCGGCTATAATGGATTGTCGGCTCCCAGCAATTCAGAGGCAATTCATTCATAATTTTTTTTTTTAAAAGCGTGGGGGTCCCCCAAATTCAATTACCAGGCCCTTCAGGTCTGGTATGGATATTAAGGTGAACCCTGCCGTCAATTTAAATTTGGGGTGGAGTTTCCCTTAAAATCCACACCAGACCTGAAGGGTCTGGAGAGGATATTTAGGGGAAACCCCACGTCATTTTTTTTTTAATTGAAGGCGGGGTTCCCCTTAATATCCATACCAGACCTGAAGGGCCTGGTAATTGAATTTGGGGGGACCCCCACGCTTTATTTTTTTATTTTTTATGAATGAATTCTCTCTGAATTGCCGGGAGCCGACAATTCATTATAGCCGAGAGTGATTTTTAAATAACTTTTTTTTCCTTCAGAAATGACACTTTGTGCAGAGACAGTTCTAAGTACAGGAAACATGCGCTATTTCACAGGCATACTTTACACACCCCCAGGTATGAAATTTAAAGGAATATTTCACTTTTATTGTTTCACTTTAAGCATTATTAAATTCACTGCTCCCGAAAAACGTCAGTTTTTAGAACTTTTTTTTGCATTGATACATGTCCCCTGGGGCAGGACCCAGGTCTCCAAACACTTTTAGGACAATAACTTGCATATTAGCCTATAAAATAAGCACTTTAGATTTCAAACGTTGGAGTCCCATAGACTTTAACAAACTTTTGGTGTGTTCGCAGGTTCTGGTGCGAACCGAACAGGGGGTGTTCAGCTTATCCCTAATGACTAATAATAATTATATTTATTAATTATTATTACTAGTCAACCAACATTAGAATTCTTCAATACCCTATGGGCAGAGCATTTCACCATAAATTTCCACTTGCTGCGATCGTATGTTTTTAGCTACTTCGTCGAATCTTCATGGCCCTCTATGTCAAATCTTTTCTCTCTATGTCAAATCTTTTCTCTCTATGTCAACTCTTCTTCATGTCTCTATAATGTCGAATCTTTTCTCTTAATGTTGAATCTTTTCTCTTTATGTAGAATAATATTGGACTAATAGAGTTAAGGTTAGGCACATTCGCCCGCAACGAAAATGAAAATAAAGTATTTGTTTATGTCGGATCTTTCGGTTTTAGTTTTCTGTACTTTCGTTATCGTTTGTTAAAACGATAACGAAAATACCTGAAATTCAGATGAAAATGCATTCAGACGAAAACGAATGCACATGTCTAATAATTTCTCTGCAGGATTTGGAAACCTTGCAAGAGGATCTGAACAAATTAATGTGGTGGGCAAATACTTGGCAAACGAGGTTTAATGTGGAAAATTGTAAATAATGGGTGGCAAAAAAATAAAGGCAATCTACTCAGTAGGGGAAGAACCCCTGTGGGAATCTAGAATGGAAAAGGACTTGGGGGTCCTATTAGATGACAGGCTCAGCAATGACATTCAATGCCAAGCTGCTGCAAGCAAAGCAAACAGAGCATTGGCATGCATTAAAAAGGGGATTAACTCCAGAGATAAAAACGATAATTCTCCTACTCTACGAGACTCTGGTCCGGCTTCACCTGCGGCATGCCATCCAGTTCTGGGCACAAGTCCTCAGGAAGAATGTGCTGGAACTGGAGAGAGTCCAGAGAATGGCAACAAAGCTAATAAAGGGACTGGAGGACCTTAGCTATGAGGAAAGGTTACGAGCACTGAACTTATTCTCTCTGGAGAAGAGACGCTTGAGAAGGGTTATGATTTCAATGTACAAATACCAAACTGGTGACCCCACAATAGGGATAAAACTTTTCTACAAAAAGGAATTTAAAAAGACACTCAGCCATTCACTAAAATTAGAAGAGAAGCTGTTTAACCTTAAACTGCGTAGAGGGTTCTTTACTTTAAGAGCGGTAAGGATGTGGAATTCTCTTTCACAGGTAGTGATTTCAGTGGGAAGCATTGATAAGTTCAAAAAAATTATTGAACAGGCACCTGAATGACCACAACATACAGGGATATGTAATGTAATACTGACATAAAAGACACAAACAGGTTGGACTTGATGGACTTGAGTAGGTGTCTTTTTTCAACCTCACCTACTATGTAACTATATAATACTATGTAACTATGTTTATCAGTCTCTTCCTTTTCTAAATTAACACAGTGGACGAACTCACTGTGTTTAATCATAACTGAAGCATAGTAAACTGTGTCAGTCGCAGGAAAAGGATCTCCCACCTTATCCAAACTCCAGGGGAAAATTGTAAGGATTATGTAGCTAGAGTATGTGGAAATAATTATGAGTTTATTCATCCATGGGTATCTAACTTAGATGGGTGGACAGAAAGTGTAACAGAATGACCCATGACACCCAGAGACTTTTGAAGGATGAGGGGTATTCCTGTGCCAGCGTCACTAATGACTCTTGGGTCTAGGGTCATCCTGTGCCCCTTTTGGGCATAGGGTGACTGGAAAATATTAATTATAAATTACATGAGATGGGACATTACTGATAATTCATGTTGCAGGATATCTTGAGATATTACAAGTGGTTATTCTGACCCCACCAGGTCAGTGGAGTGTTTTCATTCAATGTGAGGACACATGCTTTTGAGGTGTAAATTGGGGCTGCTCCTAGACATTCCATTGTGAGATGCTAATTCAGTCAATAAAGGTCAGATGTCTGGCTTTTAGGTGTTAAGTCAGCCTGGCTCCTAAGACCTCTCATTATGTATGCTAATACTGTTTTATATGTGGAATGTGACTTGTCAAGCTGTAGTAATTAACCCCTCTAAATGCGGAGATGGGGCGTCTGGGGGATAATTAATAATTAACTAAATTGATCGTCATTGTCTAAAAGAATGTGATTGAAGTCCCATTGTGTGATGTGTGGGTGGAGAGTTCTTTGTCCCTGTGATTAACTGAAACATGCTGTAGTGTAGAAAGTATGCACAATAGTGACCCATTCCCTTTGAGAAGGAGATAATAATGAATATCACATAGATATATGTAGCGCTCACCCCGAAGGAGCCGCTGGTTGATTTGGGATCGGCGTATTAAGTTACCAAATTCTTCTGTCTAGGGGTGATACTTGTGAGTGTGGATGAAAGAACAAGTGTCCAGCCAGTAGCGTGATTTATTCCAAGGACAACAAGGCCAACCTCAACAGGACACAGAGTAGAGAAAAAGGGTTGATGAGTAGAAAGAACTTGTAGCATCAGGCCTTGGATATCAAAAGCATAGAGAGCAAGCCTGCTCTCGGCACAGATAATTCAAAACTTCGCCACCCTCGCCAGGGTGGGTAAGTGCCCTTTGGACAGGCAATTAACTTGGACCTGGCAGCCAAAGGGTTGCTCGCAATCATTAGATCACTGGGAGAAAATAATGCCTCTGCCATAGGCGTAGTCAATTTTCTTAGTATAATCGGAGTATAAGGTTAGCGAATCCTCCCAGTAAGTCTTATTCTGTAGGATCACCTACTGACAGCAAATATAGGGTACCTGTCATGTAGCGTGGTGATCGGATCCCCGGTGGTTCGTCTATGCCTCAAAGACAACCTCTGCACTCAGGTTCTCCCGAGCCAATCCCCCACTGTTCAGCCTCCAGCTTAGGATCTGGAACCCAGCAAGCCGCTGGGGTCCCTCTTTTCATCAAAAGAAGGCTCCGCGAGGTGCACAGCCTCAACCGGGCAAGCCATGAGGATGGGGCCCGTGGATGCGCGCACCCTGAAGGTGGATGCTGCACCTGGATCTCGGGCCCCGCAGACTAACCAAGAAAAATGTCCGGTGCTCCAGATATACCCCCCGCTAGCATGCCCAAAGAGGGAAACTCCTCTGATTGGCTGCTGGGGAAGGATGGTTCTGTCAGAACCCCTATAGCGCCAACTGTCGCCCAGGGGTGGCAACGCACCCCTGGACACACAGACTGACCCAGGAGGCCGTTCTGAACTGGCAACAGCACAAACTAACAATTAGTGAATGGGAGCAACTGAAATCTCCCATTCCCCACTAACTTTAGCGTAACGCCCCACTAATTTTAAAGGGGGGGCTACATATAGTTACATAGTTACATAGTTAGTCAGGTTGAAAAAAGACAGACCTTTCTTAAAGCAATCTACTGAGCTGGCCAGAACTACCTCTGGAGGGAGTCTGTTCCACATTTTCACAGCTCTTACTGTGAAGAAACTTTTCAGTTTTTGGAGATGAAGGGGCAGATCCTCAAATAAATTACGCCGGCGTATCTGTTGATACACCGCATAATTTCTAATTTTGCGCGTCGTATCTTTGTTTTGGTATCCACCAAACAAGATACGACGGCATCTGTGTTAGATCCGACAGGCGTACGCCTTAGTACGCCGTCGGATCTAAGATGCAATTTTCCGGCGGCCGCTGGGTGGCGTTCACGTCGTAATCTGCGTCGTAATCTGCGTCGTATGCAAATTCGCTTTTTCCGACGATCCACGAACGTACGAGCCGCCGTCGCATTCTTTTACGTCATTTCCGTTTGGCTTTTTCCGGCGTAAAGTTAAAGCTGCTATCTGGTGGCGTACTCAATGTTAAGTATGGCCGTCATTCCCGCGTATAATTTTGAAAATTTTACGTCGTTTGCGTAAGTCGTCCATGAATGGGGCTGGACACCACGACGAAAACAATTGCAACGTCATTTGGAGCAATGCACCCTGGGAGTTTTGACGGACGGGGCATGCGCAGTTCGTTTGGCGCGGGGACGCGCTTCATTTAAATGAAACATGCCCCCTACTCGCGCATTTGAATTCCGCGCCCTTACGCGGTGAGAGATACACTACGCCGCCGTAACTTACTCCGCAAATTCTTTTAGGATTCAAAGATTTGCAAAGTAAGTTACAGCGGCGTAGCGTATCTCAGATACGCTGCGCCCACGCAAATGTATGTGGATCTGCCCCGAAATCTCTTTTCCTCTAGACGTAAAGAGTGTTCCCTTGTCCTCAGTGTTGACCATAAAGTGAATACCTCAACACCAAGTTCACTATATGGACCCATTATATATTTGTACATGTGGATCATATCCCCCCTTATTCCTCCTCTTCTCAAGAGTGAATACATTTAGTTCTTCTAATTTTTCCTCATAGCTGAGCTTCTCCATGCCTCTTATCAGTTTGGTTGCCCCCCTCAATGAAATTAGCGGCTGGCACCCCCATGCATTCCCCTCTGCTAATCATCTACTGTTTGCTGGCTGCAGCAGCAGTATCCACCCCCACCCCCACTTGGTAAAATTAGCGGCCATCTATGCCCCTCCGCTTATTAAAATGTTTTATTTTACATGCAAATTACAGCAAAAATAGCGTCCGTTACATTTCACCCAACCCCCACTTATTAAAAGAGTTTTTTTAATATTTAATGATCGGCCGTCACCCATCTAACCAAGAAACCCCCCTCAACCCCCCCCCCACCTCTACTAAAAGTCTCTTACATGAAAAGTCTGGTGGCAACAGCCATACCAATCAGCCCCCCTACATTAAGATTGGCCACAGAAAGTTTTTACATTAAGATTTTTGCTGCAACAGCTTATTCAGCAGATTGTTTGGCGACAGCATTTTTTGTACATTGACAGTGCAGCCATAATAGCGCCCCAACCCCCCCCCCCCCCTTCCCTGCTTATTAACTTTTTATCCAATCCATTCGGCGACAATAATGGAACCCCCCACCCGTTTATCAATTATTTAAACATTCAGTGTTCGCGGCAGCAGTGGAACCCCCCTGCTTATCAACTTTTTTAACATTCGTGTTCGACGACAGCAGCAGCACATACAACCCCCCCCGCTTATTAACATTAGGTGTTCGGCACAACCCCGCTTTTAATTTATTTTTTAACATTAGGAGCGGCACTATCTGGTAATCTCGTGCAGTATGTCCGCAGTATCTGGTAATCTCATGCAGTATATCCGCAGTATCTGGTAATCTAATGCAGTATGTCCACAGTATCTGGTAATCTTGTGCAGTATGTCCACAGTATCTGGTAATCTTGTGCAGTATGTCCACAGTATCTGGTAATCTTGTGCAGTATGTTCGCAGTATCTGGTAATCTTGTGCAGTATGTCTGCAGTATCTGGTAATCTAATGCAGTATGTCCGCAGTCTCTGGTAATCTTGTGCAGTATGTCTGCAGTCTCTGGTAATCTAATGCAGTATGTCCGCAGTCTCTGGTAATCTAATGCAGTATGTCCACAGTATCTGGTAATCTTGTGCAGTATGTCCGCAGTATCTGGTAATCTAATGCAGTATGTCCGCAGTATCTGGTAATCTTGTGCAGTATATCCGCAGTATCTGGTAATCTAATGCAGTATGTCTGCAGTATCTTGTACAGTATGTCCGCAGTCTCTGGTAATCTTGTGCAGTATGTCTGCAGTATCTGGTAATCTAATGCTGTATGTACGCAGTATCTGGTAATCTTGTGCAGAATGTCCGCAGTATCTGGTAATCTAATGCAGTATGTCCGCAGTCTCTGGTAATCTTGTGCAGTATGTCTGCAGTCTCTGGTAATCTAATGCAGTATGTCCGCAGTCTCTGGTAATCTAATGCAGTATGTCCACAGTATCTGGTAATCTTGTGCAGTATGTCCGCAGTATCTGGTAATCTAATGCAGTATGTACGCAGTATCTGGTAATCTTGTGCAGTATATCCGCAGTATCTGGTAATCTAATGCAGTATGTCTGCAGTATCTTGTACAGTATGTCCGCAGTCTCTGGTAATCTTGTGCAGTATGTCTGCAGTATCTGGTAATCTAATGCTGTATGTACGCAGTATCTGGTAATCTTGTGCAGAATGTCCGCAGTCTCTGGTAATCTCGTGCCTATTTAGAGTCCTTCATTACTAACAGTGTAATTTTTTTGTTTTTTTGCGCAGATCTGTAAGGCTGCGCTATATACCATGATTTGTGATGCTGGGGCTATATACTCTGTCCTGTGATGCTGAGCTTATGATAAGTGGGAGGGACCAAATGTGGATGGGCGTGGTCTTGTGCCCCCCATCCTAAAATTTCACCAGCCCCCACTGCTGTATACTTTACCTTACACATGAGCCGTGTATGCGGAACTGTATCGAACGCTTTTGCAAAATCCAAGTATATTACGTCCACAGCTACACCTATGTCCAGGGTTTTACTTACCTCTTCATAAAAGGAAATCAAGTTTGTCTGACAACTTCTGTCTTTCATGAATTCATGCTGTCTGTTGCTTAGTTTTTTTCCAGCACAAACTCATCCATGTGGTCTTTTATTATACGTTCCAGTATCTTCCCAACTATAGAAGTTAAACTAACAGGTCTATAGTTACTTGGTAAAGACTTTGTTCCCTTTTTAAATATAGGCACTACATTGGCTCTACGCCAATCCAGTAGTACTATTCCTGTCATTACTGAGTCCCTAAATATTAGATACAGCGGCTTTGAAATGACAGAGCTCAATTCTTTTAGGATCTGTGGGTGGATGCCATCTGGTCCAGGTGCTTTATCCACCTTTATTCTGTCTAAATATTTCTGGACCATATCACTTTTGAGCCATTGTGGATTTGGGGCTGTGTCACTACCACTCCCATTATGGACATGAGCTCCCCCATGCTCCATTGTATACACAGAGCTGAAGAAAGCATTTAATAAATTAGCCTTCTCTTTGTCCCCAGTCACCCACTCTAGATTATTTTGTAAAGGGCCTACATGCTCAGACTTGACCTTTTTACTATCTTTTGCAATATGTCGTTCGTTTTGAATTTTTGCATCCTTGATTTCCTTTTTACATACCCTTTTATATTCTTTGTAACATTTAAACGACACTAGTGTTCCTTCATTTTTATATTTTTTAAAAGCTATTCTCTTATTGTTTATAGCTTTTTTAACTTTGACCATGAGCCACATAGGTTTTATCTTTAGCCTTTTAAACGTATTGCCCATGGGAACATACTTTGTAGTGAGTTCATAAACGGTCTTTTTGAAGAATTCCCATTTCTGTTCTGTGTTCATCAATGCCAATGTTCCCTCCCAGTCCAAGTCCTGGAGAGCAGCCCTCATCCTTGGAAAATTTGCTCTTTTTTTCTTTCCTGTATGTATTTCTTGCTTACAGCTAGCATTAAATGAAATCATGTTATGGTCACTGCTACCCAGGTGTTCCTTTATCTGAACATTAGTAATAAGCTCTGCATGGTTTGAGATTACTAGGTCCAACAGAGCATCATTCCTATTTGGGGCCTCAATAAACTGGACCATAAAATTGCCCTGCAATAGGTTTTTAAAATGTTGCCCTTTAGCTTATGTCTGGGAGACAAGAAAGCCTTCTCATGGTATTCTAGTGATCCTCAGTGGGACATGGAGTACATGATAAAAGGGGGGGGGGTAGAACTGGTTAAAATATGCCCCTTATTGGTTTCAGGGAAATGATAAGTAACAAAAGATCTAACTAGAGAGAATATTAACAAGAAACATAAAGATGAGGCAGAAAAAGAGACCAGATCCAACTGCCCCTCCCATTCAACCCTCCATTATACACAAACAAAATCTATCCCAGTCTCACAAAAGAAGATATAGACCTACGCATACCATAACATACATCATGCCAAGCAGCTAAAGTCATGCAGAAATCCAACACCTGAGTCTAGTACTGACACAGACAGGAAATCAGATAAGCACCCAAAAAAAAAGATTATGAGAAAGCAATAAAAAAGGAAAAGGCAAAGTTAAAAGAGGATTATCAATTAAACTTAATAAGGACAGAGGAACAAATGAAACAGCTCCAGGAAAAAGTAAATGCTTTAGCTGCCCGAACACCATTAATAAAGCGGCAATTAAGAAGTCAGAACAAGGAGGTAAGTAGGGGCACTGAGGAGGAAGACGGGGCTATATTTCAGGGCCCCTTCATGACCATAGGTGAGGATATGCTTAAAAAGTCCTTTAAAGTAGAAGACATTAATAAAATTATAAAACACTGCCCTTAACCAAATATCTCCCCTGGAGGCACGTTAGCATACTTGGAAAAGCCTTGTAAAGGTAGGAATTACACACAAGAAGACATGCATCTTATCATTGATGGCATTAGAGGACATGCCACTGCCTGGGATTAGGACAATGTCACATCAATATTAGTAATTACCCCATATAACGGACAAGCAAGTAAATACCCATTAAATACAGAAGATGGCAGAAAAACCATGTGGGATGAGCTTGAGGCTGAAATGAAGGGTACATTTAAAAATAAGTCCTCCCTCCGCACTGCTATAGTGTGTAAACAAAAGTCAAGTGAGTCAACGTTAGATTTCTGGAAAAGGTTCATAGACAAGGACACCTGGACCCAAAAGGCCGGGTTGTCTTTGCAGACAGATATGATAAGTTTGATGATTCAAACCTACATATCTAATCTTAAACCACAAATGGGTTTAATGGTCAGGCAAATGATCTCTGAGTGGCCCACCAGTACACTGGAGGACTTTTAGAAGACAATAACAGAGAAAGATGTGGCAGGCTGTTTTGAGATAAAAGGGAAACCAGCAAGTGCACACTTTTAGGGTGGCCACAAAATGGCCCACCCCAGTGAAATGATAAACAGTGGGGAGAAAGGGGATGAGGTAGAGGAAGGGGACAAGCTGGGGTAGGGGTAGAGGTAGGGGGTTCTCACAGTACACCCACGGTAACTCCAGAACTGGATGCTTCAATTGTGGGGCAGAAGATCACTGGAGACAACCAATGCCATGCCCCATGAGTCCCAGGGCCAGACTTCTCACATACACACAGCGGGCACCAATTCAACAAACACAAGGACCAAAAAACCCCATTCAGTGGCCAAATCAGCAACAACGAAGCTGCCCTGAAAGTAGTATCCCAGCATTCCCCCTTGTCTCTCACCATGGCCACCATCAGGAAGGAACAGGCATTACACCTGTAAGGTGCCCGAATGTTCCCAGGGGCCGGCCGCCCCCTGCATTCTCAGCACACGGGGAGAGGAGAGAAAACACTTTCATTTTCAACAGCACCCCCCCCCCCCCGGTTCTCAACTCGCTGCAGGAGAGGGAAGAGGAGGCTCCAGGGGGCCCTTGCCTGAAGCTGTGTAAGGGGCCCCAAAATTTCTGATGGCCGCCCTGTCTCTCACTAATATAACGAACAACCGATCGTGACAGTACATGTCCAAGGAAACCTGATCCATCTCCTCCTTGATTCAGGCACTACAAAATCAACCCTGAGGGAGGATTTCTATAGAGAAGAGACAACAAATGCTGAACCTTTTGATGGGAATTATTGGGCTACTCACCAAAACCTTTAAAACCCCACCCTCCCTGTGGTAAATGAAGAGCGGTGATCAGCGTTGTTTAACCACAGTCTTAGGATAATCCCCAATTACCCTGTTAATCTCCTGGGGAGGGACCTGATGGGAAAGTTGGGCATAAAAATGGAAATAACAAGTCAGGGTGGTGTCATCGCACACTCTGAAAAGGTTTTGATATGGCCCATAATGCTAAGCACAGAAATAAAAGGGGACCTTGAGAAAGTATGGTCAGAAAGCGCACTTGAGGTGGGACTCATCTCCTGCAACCCCTATAGAACCACCTTTAAAGAGTGGGTATAACCCATATACCATAAATAATATTACCAAAGGAGGAGGGAATTGCTCTGATGGTGGAGAACTTCCTTAAACAGTGAATTTTAAAAGAGACAGCTTGACCCCTCAACACACCTATAAATACAATTAAAAATCTGGATGGCAGTTATAGGTCTGTGCAGGACCTAAGGGCCATAAACAACTTATTTGTACCTATTGCACCCATATGCCTGATGTACCATAAATCCTTACCTCCATTCCATCCGATGCTGAATATTTCTCTGATTGATTTAACAAACGCATTTTTTTCCATCCCTGTGGACGGGGAGACACAGCCAATACTTGCATTTTGTTTTAGACCCCCAAAGATAACATGGTGTAGTATGCCTCAGGGTTATGTGGACTCCCCTGTAGTCTACTTAGTGGCCCTCCAGGGAATCTTGTGGTCCTGGACTCCCTGCCATGGTTCTGTCCTACTCCAATTTGTTGATGATTTATTGTTGTGTAGTCCAAGCCAGGTTGCATGCAAAGAGGATGGTTTAGATCTGTTACATTGGTTAGCAGATAATGATCAACAGGTTTCTAAGAAAAAGCTACAATGGTGTCAAGAAACTGTTCAATACCTTGGTTTTATGCTTTCTAAAGGAGAAAGGAAAATCAGTCACAAGAGAGCTGCAGTGATCTTGTTGTCCAGCCCAAAACTTTAGATAAAATATACATCACCCACCTCTGGCCCTGCTTCTATCCTGAATGCCTTACTATTATTATTATTATACAGGATTTATATAGGGCCAACAGTTTGCGCAGCACTTTACATCAGGGAAGATAGTACAGTTACAATACAATTCAATACAGGAGAGATCAGAGGGCCCTGCTCGTTAGAGCTTACAATCTAGACGGGAGGGTCAAGTGGAACAAAGGGTAGTTAGCTGTGGGGGATGATCAGATGGACTCAAATGAAAATACAGTTGTTCTTAAGTGTGGGAAGGATAGGCTTCTCTGAAGAGGAGGGTTTTCAGGCATCCTCTAAAAGCTAATAGAGAAGGAGATAGACGGACAGATTGGGGTAAGGAGTTCCATAGGCTTGGAGAGGCTCTGGAAAAGTCCTGGAGATGAGCATGGGAGGAGGTGATGAGAGAGCTAGAGAGTGGGAGGTCTTGAGAAGAACAAAGAGAACGATTAGGTTTGTATTTAGAGACTTGATGATTGATGTAGCTCGGGGCAGAGTTGTGGATGGCTTTGTAGGTAATTGTTAGTAGTTTGAATTTAATTAGTTGGGTGAGCTGAAGCCAGTGGAGGGATTGACAGAGAGGAGTATCAGAGACAGAGCGGTTGGTAAGGTGGATGAGTCTAGCAGCAGCATTTATGATGGACTGAAGGGGGGTTAGAGTATGCAGAGGTAAGCCAATGAGGAGGGATTTGCAGTAATCGAGGCGAGAGATGACCAGGGAGTGAATTAAGAGTTTTGTGGTGTCATTGGTTAGGAAGGGGCATATTTTGGAGATGTTGCAAGATTTGGACAGTGATTGAACGTAAGGCTTAAAGGAGAGTTCAGAGTCCAGGACTACTCCTAGGACCTTGGCATGTGGGGATGGGCTTATAGTTGTGCCATCAATTTTGACAGAGAGATCAGGGGAAGAGGCACGTGGGGGAGGGAAAATGATAAGTTTAGTTTTGGATAGATTGAGTTTGAGGAAGTGGTGTGACATCCAAACTGATATATCTGATAGTAAAATAGTGATACGTGAGGATAATGAAGGAGAGTGTTGAGGGGTAGAGAAATAGATTTGAGTGTCATCAGCGTAAAGGTGGTATTAGAAGCTGTGGGCTTACTAGGCTTTAAGGTGGAGAAAGTAGTGACTCAGCATGAGTGCATGGACCTCATACACCAAGATACATCTCCCAGGTCTGACATGTCTTCAACCGCCCTCCCTGATGCACAAAATGTATTTGTAGATGGTTCTTGTTCAAGGCCAAATGATAATACATATCACGCAGGGTATGCTGTAGTTCAACTACACAATGTGATACTAGAAGCACACCCAGTTCCCTTCCAGTCAGCTCGAGCGGCAGAACTGATCGCACACACAAGAACATGTCAGCTCTTTGAGGGACGAGACATTGATTTAAAATATGCATTCAGGGTCAGACACGATTTCGGAGTCATTTGGCAAAGAAAGGGTTACATGCTGATGGTTAATCCATCTCATATTCCACTTTGGTTACAAGTCTGTAAGCAATACAACTTCCAAAATCCATAGCCATCCTACATTGCAAAGCACACACAGGACAACAAGATGACATTTCTAAGGGAAACACACTAGCAGATAAAATAGCAAAGGAAGCAGCTAGCAGGCAAGAGTCCAAAATACAAATGTCCTTCTTAGCTCCAGAAATGACCCTTCTAGACCAAACCTTATCCGACCTCCAGGTCCATGCCACCCCGAGGACATTAGGAAATGGAACATTGAAGGAGTGCAGAAAAGCCCTGAATCAAGAGGTAGACCATGCATACCCATAGCTAGTGCACCCATATTTATCTCATGGGGTAGGACACATAGGCTGGCAGGTTACACATGGGTTATTGGACAAAGATTTGTTCGTCCATTCATTATTAAAATCATATGTTGCAAGATGTTGCAAGATGCATTACATGCCTCAGGAACAATCCAAGAAATCCACACAAGGCAAAACATGAACACCTTGTTTACCCATCCACACAGTTTACTCATCTTCAGAATGATTTTACACACATACCCAAACTAGGCAAGAGACAAGAATATTTACTTGTGATAGTAGATATGTTCTCACGATGGACAGAAGTGTTCATCACCACAAAGGGAGATGCACAAACAGTAATCAGAATCCTTACACAGGAAATGAAGTCAGACAATGGTCCTGCCTTCATAGCCAAAGTGTGTCAAGATTTAGTGAAAACACTGAAGATTGACTGTAAGTTTCACATACCATACCACTCCCAGAGTTCAGAGATAATAGAAAGAATGAATAGGACACTTAAAGATAAATAGCTGGATTCAGATAGATGAGCCTAACGTTAGGCAGGCGTAGCATATCTCATATACGCTACGCCGCCGTAAGTTAGAGAGGCAAGTGCTGTATTCACAAAGCACTTGCGTCCTAAGTTACGGCGGGGTAGCGTAAATGTGCCGGCCTAGGCGCACCTAATTCAAATTGTGAAGCGGTGGGCGTGTTTTATGCTAATGAATCGTGACCCGACGCAATTGACTTTTTTTACAAACTGCTCCAAATTACGCCGCAAAGACTTATTGGTTTCGACGTGAACGTAAATTACGCCCAGCCCCATTCACGGATGACTTACGCAAACGACGTAAAAATTTAAAAATTCGACGCGGGTCCGACGCCCATACTTAACATTGGCTGCGCCATTTTTTGGTGGAATATCTTTAGGCCTGAAAACGGCTTATGTAAACGGCGTATCTTCACTGCGACGGCCGGGCGTACATTCGTGAACAGGCGTATTTCACTGATTTATGCATTCTAGGCGTAAATCAGCGTACACGCCCCTAGCGGCCGGCCTAAATAGACAGCTAAGATACGACGGCGCACAAGGTCGTATCTTAGCTAGATTTAAGTGTATCTCAATTTGAGAATATACTTAAATTTACAATGGCGCAGATTCAGAGTTACGACGGCGTATCTACTGATACGCCGGCGTAACTCTCTCTGAATCTGGCTAAAAATTAGGAAAGCCACAAGGGGAACTTTCAACGGATGGAAAAAGGTACTCCTGCAGTCCTTGCAGAAGTAAGAAGGACTCGCTCGAAAACCACAGGTTACTCCCCTTTCAAGGTCCTGATGGGAAGACTCTTTCCCACCCCATGGGATAGACAGCCATTAATGTTAGAAAGAGGGGATCTTGAGCTCATACAAGGGGAGTATGTTAAAACATTTCTTGAAACTTTGGATTGAGTTGAAAAACGTGTCGTTCGCACCTCTATTTTTTCTTCACAGGAAGCTACTCATCCTTTCCAGGTGGGAGACGTCATAGTGATCCAGCAACTGAAGCGTACCAAGAAGCAAAAGTACCTGTTTGGACCCCCGACTACAGTGATTGCGGTTACACAAACAGTCATTCTGGTAGAGGGGCAACAAGCTTGGATCCATGCCAGTCGTGTGAAGAAGGTAAACCAAACACCTAAGAAGCAAGATAAAGCACAGAGAGGTGAAGCAGGTGATACAAATCCTCGAACAGTGAGTGAAGCAGGTGGTCAAGACTCTGAAAAAGATGATCTCGCTAATTTTCAACACGGACTTCTGGGAAGGCCTTGTTCTTGATGAATTTGATGGTGTTCTTACCAACATGGATTGTAACTCACTGTATTTATCATCCTGACGACTTGGGGACCTTTAGAGGCATAAGTAGCCTACCCAATAACACCACTAATTATACACTTATTAGACATAGAAGGGATGTACGTTCAGATTATGAGGGAACTAAAACTTATAGTTTCAGAGAAAAAATTTTGTTACTTAAATTTAAATGTAGCTATGCCCAGAAATCAGCATATGAAAAATGTTGGATATGTAGCAAACTACATCCTAGCACAGCACGTGTCCTTATGGCTATACGTACCCTTTAATATTGCCCCCTTTCTGAATGTAACATCTCCCATTACCCTCACTAAAGTGCCAATAACATTAAGAAACAACACCATCACCTTTCCAGCCATGGGCAGAAGTCGCTTCCCTGATTGGTGTTTTAGATTGGGAAATTCATCGCAGGGTGGAGAGGTATGTAGCCATACTAAAATTAACTTCTCCATTGCCCCCAGACTTCTCCACACCTTTTACTATCACAAATTGTAATTTAAATGACACCCTATACACTCTTATGAGCAATACTAATGCTGACTCTATTGATACACAACAAATCCTCAGTACTCAGCCACTAGCCTTGGGAAACAGTACATATATCCGTTGTGGGAAAACATGTCATCCATACAGTAGGTGCCGCCGATTTTGTGTTAATCTCGCCTCTGCTAGCGGCGAGATTGACCACCCGCGATCCCAGTTGCGGGAGCCAGTGCCGAGCTATGTCGCTCCTCCCGCTAGCCGCCCCAATGGATTCCTATGGATGCGCGGCATCTTGTGTATCCAGCGCGATCCTATCACGCTGGATATACAAAATCGGAGGCACCTACTGTAGATTCCCATGGACTCTCAAGCCCTGTACACACGATCGGATATCTGATGAAATCTAATCCGGTGGATTTTTTCGTCGGATATCCGATGAAGCTGACTTTCATCAGTCTTGCCTACACACCATCGGTCAAAAATCCGATCGTGTCCAAACGTGGTGACGTAAAACACTACAAAGTTCAATGCTTCTGAGCATGCGTCAACTTAAATTCTGAGAATGCATGGATTTTTGACCGATGGACTTCCACACAGAAGATCTTTTTTTTTTTCTATCGGTTTTTTATCCATAGGAAAATTTAAAACATGTTCTATTTTTTTTCACCGATGGCAAACAAACCGATGGGGCTCACACACAATCGGGATGTTTGATGAATACGGTCCATTGGTCTCTTTTCATCAGACAAACCGATCGTGTGTACAGGGCTTCAGGGATGGTGTTACCTTGATCACTGATCCCAATAATGAGTATATTGGGGGACAATAAGGGAGGACACCTACTAAAGACCAGCATACACCCCAGGTACCCTCTCAAGCACTGCCACAAGAGAGATTTGTTTTTAAAGAAAGACATGGCCTGGGCATGGTTCCCCTCAGGGACCGGATGGGGAATTGATATGATGAAAAGCCTGAATAACTACTCTAAAATATCAGACAAGATATTAGACAAGAATTCTGATGACACTTTAAAACTAAACCTAGAGACAAGGGCTATCAGATAGAACATATAAAACTCCCTGATCTAGCAATAGAAAGTATAAGTGCGGCACTCACCTGTGCAAAATAACTAAGGACTATGAATGTTGCACTTGGATACATAACACCAGTGTAGAGGTACCCAATTATTATAAGATCATTGCACAGCACAGGAAAGAGGTAGACAAGCTACAGGTGGAAGCAAGTGATCTAGCTAAGACATGGAGCCCTTTTAACAACATAGGAGGGTTTGGCCTTAGTGGGATATTCTCATGGATAAAAGGCATTGTTATGGTTATTATAATGATCTTGCTTTTTGTCTAATTCGTGTATGCTTGTTTCAAACTTGTCATGTGCATAATTTCCCGGGCTACTTGAACCCCTGATCCAGCCGCTGCTAATAGAGCTTATATTAAAAAAACAAGATGAGTATGTTATGGGATAAGTCATGTCCAAGACTTAAAGGGGTTGTATAGGTACAATTTTTTTCCCTAAATAGCTTCCTTTACCTTAGTGCAGTCCTCCTTCACCTCATCCTTCGATTTTGCTTTTCTCCTAAGAAATCCTCACTTCCTGTTCTTCTGTCTGTAATTCCACACAGTAATGCAAGGCTTTCTCCCTGGTGGGAAGTGTCATACTTGCCCCCTCCCTTGGACTACAGGAGAGTCAGGATGCCCACTAACACACAGCTCCTTTCTCTATCTGCAATGTAGAGAGCGTCCTGACTCTCCTGTAGTCCAAGGGAGGGGACGAGCACGACACTTCACACCGGGGAGAAAGCCTCATATTACTGTGTGGAGTAACAGACAGAAGAACAAGAAGTGAGGATTTCTCAGAAGAAATAAGGACATTTAAAAGCAAAATCGAAGGATGAGGTGAAGGAGGACTGCACTAAGGTAAAGGAAGCTATTTAGGGAAAAAATTGTACCTTTACAAGCCCTTTAACCTCTTGACCACTGGGCACTTAAACCCCCTTCCTCACCAGACCAATTTTCAGCTTTCGGTGCTCTCACAATTTGAATGACAATTGCTCAGTCATACAACATTGTACCCATCTGAATTTTTTGTCCTTTTTTTCCCACAAATAGAGCTTTCTTTTGGTGGTATTTGATCACCTCTGGGTTTTTTATTTTTTGCGCTATAAAAGAAAAACGTCTGAAAATTCTGTAAAAAAAAAAAAAGAAATCTAGTTTCTGTCATATTAGCAGGTTATTTCTCACACACAGCATATGCATACTACAAATTACACCCCAAAACACATTCTGCTATTCCTCCCGAGTATGGCGATACCACATGTGTGCGACTTTTACACAGCGTGGCCACATAGAGAGGCCCAACATGCAGGGAGCACCATCAGGCGTTCTAAAGCACCCAGGCCAATTCTGACATTTCTCTCCTACATGTGAAAATCATCATTTATTTGCTAGAAAATTACATTGAACCCCCAAACATTATATATGCTTCTTTAGCAAAGACCCTAGAGAACTACAACTTTTTATCTTGCATGGTTTTTTCACAGAATTTTTTTGAACACGTGTTTTTAAAAAAAAATGTTTTGTGCTTAAAAAAAAAAAAACAGTAAAGTTAGCCCAATTTTTTTTCATAATGTGAAAGATGAAGTTACGCCGAGTAAATAGATACCCAACATGTCACACTTCAAAATTGCGCACACTCATGGAATGGCGCCAAACTTCGCTACTTAAAAATCCCCATAGGCGACGCTTTAATTACTTTTATTGGTTACATGATTTTAGTTACAGAGGAGGTCTAGGGCCAAAATGATTGCTCTCGCTCTAACGTTCACAGAGACACCTCACATGTGTGGTTTGAACACCGTTTTCATACATATGCGTTCGCTTCTGCATGCGAGCACACGGAGAGTATTTGGGTATTGCAGAGTTTTGGGGGTATTGCAGAGTATGGGGGGTATTGCAGAGTATGAGGGTATTGCAGAGTATTGGGGTATTGCAGAGTATCGCGCAGGGTATTGGGGTATTGCAGAGTATTGGGGTATTGCAGAGTATTGGGGTATTGCAGCGTATCGTGCAGGATATTGCAGAGTATTGGGGTATTGCAGAGTATCGCACAGGGTATTGCAGAGTATTGGGGTATTGCAGAGTATCGCGCAGGGTATTGCAGAGTATTGGGGTATTGCAGAGTATCGCGCGGGGTATTGCAGAATATTGGGGTATTGCAGCGTATCGTGCAGAGTATTGGGGTATTGCAGAGTATTGGGGTATTGCAGAGTATCACGCAGGGTATTGCAGAATATTGGTGTATTGCAGAGTATTGCGCAGGGTATTGCAGAGTATTGGGGTATTGCAGAGTATTGCGCAGGGTATTGCAGAGTATTGGGGTATTGCAGAGTATTGGGGTATTGCAGAGTATTGCGCAGGGTATTGCAGAGTATTGGGGTATTGCAGAGTAGTGGGGTATTGCAGAGTATCGCGCAGGGTATTGCAGAGTAGTGGGGTATTGCAGAGTATCGCGCAGGGTATTGCAGAGTATTGGGGTATTGCAGAGTATCGCGCAGGGTATTGCAGAGTATTGGGGTATTGCAGAGTATCGCGCAGGGTATTGCAGAGTATTGGGGTATTGCAGAGTATTGCGCAGGGTATTGCAGATTATAGGGGTATTGCAGAGTATTGGGGTATTGCAGAGTATTGCGCAGGGTATTGCAGATTATAGGGGTATTGCAGAGTATTGCGCAGGGTATTGCAGATTATAGGGGTATTGCAGAGTATTGCGAAGGGTATTGCAGAATATAGGGGTATTGAAGAGTATTGTGCAGGGTATTGCAGAGTATTGCGCAGGGTATTGCAGAGTATTGCGCAGGGTATTGCAGATTATAGGGGTATTGCAGAGTATTGCACAGGGATAGCTGAGCTGGGATGGATGAATGGCTGGATCTGTGACTGCATTTGTCACAGATCCAGCCTTCAGTGCTGCTGCTGACACCCGCTCCCGCCCCCCCCTCCTCTCACACTGTACCGATCGGTACAGAGAGGAGAAGGAGGAACCGGCGTCATCACATGACCCCGGTTTGTTTACAAGTGATCGCTCCATCATTTGATGGAGCGATCACGTGGTAAACCGCCGCTATCAGCGGCGATTTACCGCGATCTGTGATGCGCAGGGTCTTCTAGACCCGGTGCTCACAGATGATTCCGGGAGAGCGCCCCAGGGGGCGCGCGAGTGAAGGATTCTGGGAGGACGTCCCTGGGTCGTCCTCCCAGAATAACTCCACCGCGCTGTAGCAGTAAAATGTCTATGGCGCGGTGGGGTAGTGGTTAAAGAGGGGATTGTAATAATTTGAATGAATCATCAGGACTCCATTTTGTGTAACCCCGCCATTTTGTATATCCCTGCCACCTCATTATAATCTCGTTTTACTGTAAGGTTTGTGTTTGAGTATGTGGGAATGTTGTACTGCAACAAACTCCCCCATTGTTTTTTTTAATGGTCAAGCCATTTTCAAGTATGTATACCCTGTTTATCCATAGGCAATCAGCTTTGATTTACGACTAAATGAACAGGTGTCCATCTAACTGTTTATATATAACAAAACGTGTTTGTCCCTAGTCATTTAACTAATAGACATGTGCATTCGTTTTTGTCTGAATGCATTTTCGTCTGAATTTGGGGTATTTTCGTTATAGTTTTAACTAACGAAAACGAATGTGCAGAATCTGAAATCCGAAAGATCTGACATAAAAAAAATGCTTTATTTTCCTTTTCGTTGCTACAACAGTTCGATATAGATAGAAGATTTGACATGATGCTGACAATAACAACCTGTGTCTATCAAACCTGCGGTCGAATGTGTCTAACCTTAACGCTATTAGTCCAAGATTATTCTACAGGAAAGATTCGACATAGAGAGAAAAGATTTGACATTATAGAGACAGTGTTGAGATAGACATTCGACATGAACAACGAAGATTCGACAAAGCAGAGAAAAACATACAAACGTTGAATCTGTCATTGAAGGCTTATGGTGTCTGTCGAAAGTCTCACACATGTGGTATTGCCATACTCAGAAGTAGGAGAATCTATTTTGGGGTGTAATTTTTGCCATGTACATGCTATGTGGTAGAAATATTGTATAAATTGACAACTTTGTGTAAAAAAAAAATGCTTTTTCATTTTCTTTCCACATTTTCCAAAATGTTGTGGAAAAAAATAAAATTTTAAAAAAACTCATAATGACTCATAGAATATACGGCATGTAGGGATGAGCCAAACACAAAAAGTGTTTGGGGACCCGGGTCCTGCCCCAGGGGACATGTATCAATGCAAAAAAAGTTTTAAAAACAGCCAGGAGCAGTAATTTTAATAGTGCTTAAAGTGAAACAATAAAAGTGAAATATTCCTTTAAATTTCGTACCTGGGGGTGTCTATAGTGTGCCTGTAAAGTGGCACATTGTTCCCATGTTTAGAAAAGTCCCTGTACAAAATGACATTTCTAAAGAAAAAAAAGTGATTTAAAACTACTCGCGGCTATAATGAATTGTCGGGTCCAGGCAATACAGATAAAAGTAATTGAAAAAAGCATGGGGGTCCCCCTAAATTCATATGGATATTAAGGGGAACCCTGCGCCAATTTATTTTAAAAAAATGGCGTAGGGGTTCCCCTCAAAACCAATACCAGACCCCATTTTGGAAAGCCAACACCCCAACGTATAATCTATGAGGCATAATGAGTCTTTTGAATGGTTAATTTTTTTCCAGAAGTTTTTGGTAAATGTGGAAAAAAATGTTTTTATTACTTTTTACATAGCCTGGCCACATACCGAGGCCCAACATCCAAGTAGCACTGTCAGGTGTTCTAGGAGCATAAATTACACACATCAATTCCTGTCTACCTATCACATTGTTTAAGGGAGGCCCTTCATATTTCTAACACATAGCATGTACTGTACATGCCAATCACAAACCAAAATAAATTCTGCTGAGCAAAGGGTAAAGAAAAGATTACCTGCGTTTTTTTTGCCTTTGTCTAAACAACATAGGGCCAGATTCACGTAGATCGCCGCATCTCTGCGGCGGCGTAACGTATCTCATTTACATTACGCCGTCGCAAGTTTTACGGGCAAGTGCTTGATTCACAAAGCACTTGCCTGTAAAAGTTGCGGAGGCGTGGCATAAATCCTCCGGCACAAGCCCGCCTAATTCAAATGATCCGGGTAAGGGGCGTGGATCATTTAAATTAGGCGTGTTCCCACGCCGATCGTACTGCGCATGCGCCGTCCCTAAAATTTCCCGACGTGCATTGCGCTAAATGACATCGCATGGACGTCATTGGTTTTCGACGTAAACGTAAATGGCGTCCAGCGCCATTCACGGACGACTTACGCAAACGATGTTAAATTTTCAAATTTCGACGCGGGAACGATGGCCATACTTAACATTGGCTACGCCACCTAGGGGGCAGCTTTATCTTTACGCCGCCTATCTCTTACGGAAAAGGCGCATAGATACGACCGTCAGAACTCAGAGATACGACGGCGTATCAGGAGATACGCCGCCGTATCTCTTTCTGAATCCTGCCCATAGTATTCAGTAAAATATTACAGATTAAGATATTAAATGCTGACATGAGTAAGACTAAAGCAGGTATGTACAGGCACCTCTAATGCCTTGTACACACGATCGGAATTTCCGATAGAAAAAGTTAGACAGACTTTTTCCATCAGATATTCCGATCGTGTGTAGCCCCATCAGTGTTTTTTCATCAGGAATTCCGTCGGAGTTTAGATATAGAACATGTTCTATTTTTCTCTGATGGAATTCCGTCAGAATTCCAATGTGATTTGGCCGGGAAAAAGCCTGATCGTGTGTACGTGGCATAAGGGGGCTTTTAAGCAGGGGTAAGTTACATTTTAGGACTTATGTCCCGTACACAAGATCGGAATTTTCGATACAAAAAAGTCAGATCAGAGTTTTTTCATCGGATATTCCAAGGAATTCCATCGGAGTTTAGATAGAGAGCATGTTCTATTTTACTCCGATGGAATTCTTTTGAAATTCCGATGCAAGTTTGGCCAGGCAAAAGCCCGATCGTGTGAACGGGGCACTAGGTGAAAGGCAGGTAATAGGGTCAGCACAAGGGTGTAATGTTACATAATATATTTAGGAGTAATATTTGCAGTGTTTTTAGGAGGATGTTGGCTCAAACACAAAGTATTAAGTTATACATTTATTTAAATAAAATAAAAAAACAAGCAGATTGACAATTTATGATACGTGCATTTAAAATGAGCTTTTTGCCTATTTTATGTTGTTTACTTTTTGCGATGTTGTGTTCATTTTTATATGTACTTAAGTACTTATTATTTATTATAACATAAGTAAACCCCTCTAAAAGTGAAGATACATTTTTACTCATATGGCATAATACAGTGATCAATATACTTTAATCATATTTCAACTTCAATCTTAAACAAAAATAATGCATAGATAAAACAAGCATAATTCAACTGCTTAGTTGTGTGACCCTTTTGAATATGATTGCTCTTGCAGAATCTCTTTCAATGCAGTTGGGAATTTTGGATACCAGAAAAATAACAGCAGCAATAGCTTGGGAAATGATGAATGTCTTTTTGCTGAAAGCTGTACTGAATGTCCTTGAGTTTAATCAAAACTATTTGTTTTTAGTCAGCTTTGCTGTTGTCTCTTTTACTCTTGTCCACTGATAGCTTGACATTAATGACATCATATATCAAATGAAGTGGCGGCTTGGGTTTGGTTGCATTTCAAGTGTTTGTTGAGATGTCTTGCTCTATCAGAGTATCTTGCATAAGGATAGATACCATTTTGGCGTTTTTTTTTTTTTTTTTTGTAGTATGTATGTTGGAATGAAAGAAGTTGCAACCTTTAAAAATTATGAGGTCTTGCTAAATGAACCATTTTTTATGTTTTCTGCAGTATTTTCTGAGAACTTTAGTTCTCAGATTTGAAAGCAAATGGACATTTAAATTATCTGTCTATACTAGATGAAGGGAGACCGTCCCAGTATTTATACATTGTAGTAAATCTGTAGTATGATAATTTCATATTATACAGGGTGCAAATAATTGCAAGGCTGTGATGTATGAGATTGGGGTGGGTCCAGAAGGAGTTTCAGAGTTTGAAATTCAATTTCTGTGGTTTTAGCTGATTCCAACAAGAACAAAAAGAAGCATTTAGCATCTGAAGAACTTATCATTTGTAAAGGAGTAATTTAATATCCTTTATTTGTGTCTAGGCTTAAAGTACAAATCAGTAAACTGCAAATGATATCCAATAAGTACTGCAACTTTGTAAAAAAAAAGTAAAAGTAAAAAAAAGTAAAGTAAAAAAAAACTCCCCTCTATTTACTTTTTGATAATCCTCAGTGATCTGTTTTATTGTGTTATTTATTTTTTCTTTCTAGCCAGGAGGACCACCGCCAGTCATATATCCTGTGCGTTGAAAACTCTATCTCATGTATTCTTTGTGAGTGGGACAAGTCAAGTACAGATGAATGAAATGAAGAGTCGTCCTTTACCTAACATTTTGGTAAAAATTAGGAGCATTTTGTGAAAATTATTTTTTATGGGTGCAGTGAAAACTGCTTTCAACAAGTCTGGACTAATTCACCCTTTAATGGCATACATAATTTATGTTTTTTTTCCACAGACATAGAGAAAAGGTATATCAAACCATTTAAAGTGACAGTACACAAATACCAATCAAAAGGCCATCAAAAAAGTAAAAAAGCAAAAAAAAACAAAGAACAGTTAATGAAATACCTTACACAACTATAAATACGCCCCATCTAAAAATAAATAAAAAATAAATAACACAATGTAGTGGGTGGTTGCTACGAGTCACAACATCCACACATTTCACCCTGCTGCCAGACATTCATATAGGACAAGATGGCTGACACTAAACTTGACAGACTTTTACCTCAGAACATCTCTTCCTCCTGCACACAGCTTGACAGACTTTTACCTCAGAACATCTCCACCTGTCGCAGTCTTAGTAATTCTGTCACGCCATCAAATATAGGACTCACTCTGAATAAGTCCCAGTTTAAGTAGTAGATGAAACCGTTGAAGGCCCGGGGCCTGCAGTACACAGTACCCCCTCATGGCAGCAACCGGCTATTTTAGTAGATTTAATGGTGATAGATTACTGATCCCAGCGGTCCAACTTGCAAATCCTGCCCACCCTCATGGCTGCATTGATTTGACACAAACTCCACATTCTCTCCCTTTGGCTCTGCACCCTGCTCCCCTGGCATGCCTCTTCAAGATCTCTCCACTGTGCTTTCACTCACCGACACTGCCCTGGATCCTTCCTGAAGGACTTACTCCGGACATGTGGACCAACTGTCTCTCCTAGCTCCTGTTCCAGGACACCTCTCAATGACCGTGTAAGGAGAGGCTCCCTCCCAGCTCCTGAGCTCCTCCACTGGAGTTACACCCCCCCCAGATGGGGGTGTTCCTCCTGCACAACAGTCTAGAACTCCTTTAGTTCATCCAGCCAACAGCTCCTCCCCAGCAGGCTGCCCATGGGTATATGTAGGAGGCCTGCCCCCTGCCAATCTTAGATGGGAATTGGTCAGAACTCCTCACATGTACCCCATGTCACTCCAGCACTTAGCCCTGACCCTTTTCCAGAACGTTCTCCCTGGAAAACAGGGGAGGCGCCCAAGAGCTGAAATACATGTCAGTCATCTACTGCTACACTAAACCACTCCCCTGCCCCCAGATCAAAAACAAACAGGCCCAGCTCGCAGCATAGGCCTGCTTAAAGGGGTTGTTAAGGTAAAAAAAAATCACCTTAATAGATTAAGGTGAAAAAACATCAGATGATCCCCCCCCCCCCCCCCCCCGAGCCCCCGTTTTACTTACCTGGCCCTTCAAAAGTCCTGTGCTCGCCCCGTCATCCTCCTTGAGTCGAAGCCCGGCCATTGATTGGCTGCAGAGGATGGATTGAAAGCAGCGCAGCCATTGGCTATGGCTATGGCCGCCGCTGTATCACAGGAGCACACCCGCAACAGCTTCACACCATGCTCGCTCGCTCGCATATCTGTGTGTAGTTGTTGCGGGTAGGAGCCGCGACAGCCGCCGAGGGCCCCTAGAAGACCAGGATCGGGGCCACTGTGTGCAAAACGAACTGCACAGTGGAGGATAGTATAACATGTTTGTTATTTTAAAAAAATCCTTTACAATCCCTTTAAATTTACCTGCACTGGCAGCTAACACAAAAATCCTGAACGTACCTAAGGTACAGTAGAGGGCGCTACACTAATTTCTATGTCATATATCCCCAGTCTCTGACCACCTACTGCAACATGTCATCAGTATGTTGTAGTTTGCTTAAAAATCATCCACACTTTTACAGCATCACACACAATTTTATGTGAGTCCTTTAAATTGTATATCTTTTGAGCCAATCAAACAATAGCAATGATAGCAACAATTCTCTCTTATTTTTTGTTTTATATCCTGTCATTTATTTAAAAATCATGCCTGGTCTCTAGTCTAGTTTTACAAAAGAACAAGTAAAAATGATCTCATGAATGCATGTCAAGAAAGGCAAAATGAAACAATGTAGCAAACCAACAATGAACAGATTTGAGATTTACATGAGTCAAATATCCAAGCACAGCAAACCATGGTGGAGCTTGCAACAGAAGGGGCTCTGCCTGCCTCAAGTAAAAGTGGTTCTGGTACTTTCCAGCTAGGTCAGAGTACAAGCACTAAACCTAATGTACCAACCAACTTAACCTCTGCTCCACAGTCTGGCCATATCATCACTAGACTGACTGTCTCCAACATTGACTCTCCTCAGTTCCAGGAAGCACTGCAATGGACACTTGCTACTGACTCTATGTCATACCTGCAGTTTATCAAGCGCAAGGCTGCAGCTAAGAGGGAGGTTGTACAGTGTCAGGCTGAGAGAGAGGCTACACAGCAGCTCCAGCCGAATCTGCCTGCTGGTTTGAACTGGAGATGACTAAGCTTCAACAACAGTAACAAGATTAGTCCCTCAGTTCTTCTGAGCACAGGGGAGCAACTTTGGCTGTGAGTTAAGCAGCCACATTTCCAGTCATGGATAAGGACAGTGACATTGACGCCTACTTGCAACCCTTTGAGAAAATGTGTTGCTGTCACGAAAGGAGATTCCGCAGTCCTGTCAATGTCAGGGGAATTCAGCCCCAGCGCGTGCGCATTGGCGCGCGTTTGAGCGCGCATGCGCGTGTCGGTGTGCGCGGCGCGGGAGTGCGCGCGGCGCGGGAGTGCGCGCGCCCGCTGACGGCGTTTGGCGCCAAGGAAACGCTATTTAAACTGGTCAGTCCCTCACCACCTTGCTGACCAGTCTACAGCGTTTACCTGAGAACCTGCATCTGCTACCTATTGATTCACCTGTTTACCTGACCCGGCTTTCCTTGACCTTCCTTGTCTGCAACCCGCCTTTGACCCCGGCTCTCCTGACCACGGCTCTGCTCAATCCCTGGCTTGTCGCTGCCCGCCCGTACTACTGACCCGGCTTGGACTACCACGATTCTCTGGACTTTCCTTGTTACCTGAACCACTTACCGGTGAACCGACCGGCTTACTTACCTGCCTGATCTCTGTACCTCCAAGTGCCATACTACCGTCTTGTCTGCTGTTAAAGTGCCCTGCCTGAACCAGCATACCTACCGGCTACCATTCCTGGACCCCTACTCAGCTTTACCACCAGGCACTTGTGTCCCTCCGGACCCTTGACCCTCTGTCCATCCTACCAGAAGGTCTTGGGTCGGAGGCTTACGAGAGGCCGCTCCCTGCACGTTGGGCTCTACAACCAGGTACGTGACAGTTGCCAATACCTCTTTCTAAAGACATAGTGGACCCAGTATCTGACATGGCCCTAGAGGCCTTTGCTGAGTTGACAAGTGAGAAAGATGATTATTATGAGGCCATAAAGCACTCTATAATTGCATATACTGTAATGAATTGACCCCAGAGGTCTACCATAAGAAATTCAGGTCACTGCAGAAAGGATCTGGAAATGCTTGTACAGATCTGGAAAACCACCTACACACTATGGTCTGGCAGTGGACTGAAGAAAGACTTCCATGAGTCCCTGGAGAACCTAATGATCCAGGATCAACTTCAACACATTTGCCCCTCAGAAATTTGTCAGTTTGTAATAAAGCAAAAGCCTGAGTCTGACAAAATGGCAGCGAAAAGAGCAGATACCTACATAACACTCAGTGCTGCAGTGCTCCTCCAAATGAGTTGGAAATCAGAGAAACCCCTGCTACAACTGTGAACAAATTCTCCCAGCAATTAGCACTTGGAGTTTCTGGTACCAAGTTGACATGAATAAATAACCACAGATGCCTTACTTGTGGAAAGATGGACATCTCAAAAATACCTCTCCTGAGCAGATGAAGCAGATTTCTCCTGGCCAGACTGCCAGCACCCCCTCCGCCATGCTGTTCATAAGTGAAAAAGCAAGGGGCAACACCAACAATCTATAATCTGTCATTTTGAGGCACTGAACCATTACTGGCTTTTGAGACAGTGGTGTAGAAGTTCACTCTGAGCTGGTGAACTGTATTACTATGGATATTTTGGGTGATTTTATAGCATAGATATTTAATTGTTAGTGATGGGCCAAACAACCCCGAACATGGAAAAAGTTGTGACCTAAACCCTAAAGTCTAAGGTACAAGGTACACACGACCAAACATGTATGCTGAAACTGGTCCGCGGGCCAGTTTCAGCATACATGTTCGGTCGTGTGTAGGCGCGAGCGGGCCGAATTCCAGCAAACATTTGCCCGCCGGGCCTTTTCCCAGCAGACAAATATTCCTGGACGTGTTTTAAAACCGTCCGCTGGAATCCTGCCCGCTCGGACATGTACGGTCGTCAGTACAGACCTACCATACATGTCCGAGCGCACGCCGTCCCTCGCATGCTTCGAATGACTTCGACGCATGCGTGGAAGCCTTTAAATGGCAGGCCCGCCCACGTCGTCGCGTCATTGCCGCGTCATCATCGCGGCGACGACGTGGACACACCCCGCGTAATGTTTACGTGCGGACTTCTGTACGATGGTTAGTACAACCATCGTACAGAAGCCCTCTGGCAGGCATGTACGGTGAAAACGGTCCGACGGACCGGTTTCACCGTACATGTTTGCTCGTGAGTACCCGGCCTAAGGGACTTGAACTCGAAAAATCTAAAGTCCCTGGGGTGGATTCAGGTAGGGGCGCGCAAAACTGCGGCGGCGTAACGTATGACATTTACGTTATGCCGCCGCAAGTTTTGCGGGCAAGTGCTTGATTCACAAAGCACTTGCCTGTAAAGTTGCGGCGGCATAGCGTAAAAGGGGCCAGCGTAAGCGCGCGTAATTCAAATGATCCCGTAGGGGGCGTGGATCATTTAAATTAGGCACGTTCCCGCGCCGAACGTACTGCGCATGCGCCGTCCCTAAAATTTCCCGACGTGCATTGCAGTAAATGACGTCGCAAGGACGTCATTGGTTTCGACGTGAACGCAAATGGCGTCCAGCGCCATTCGCAGATGACTTAAGCAAACAACGTTAAATTTTCAAATCGCGACGTGGGAACGACGGCCATACTTAACATTGGCTGCGCCTCCTAATAGCAGGAGCAACGTTCCGACGAAACCGACTTACGCAAACGACGTAAAAAACTACCGCCGGGCGCACGTACGTTCGTGAATCGGCGTAAGTATGTAATTTGCATACTCTACGCTGACAACTACGGGAGCGCCACCTAGCGGCCAGCGTCAGAATGCACCCTAAGATACGACGGCGTAAGAGACTTATGCCAGTCGTATCTTAGGCTAAAGTCGGCGTATCTAGCTTTCTGAATACAGAAAGTAGATACGCCGGCTCAACTTAGTAATTACGCGGCGTATCTATAGATACGCCGGCGTAATTGCTCTCTGAATCTACCCCTCTATTTTTAAGGCCCGGGTACTGCCCTGGGGGATATGTATCAAAGCAAAAAAAAAAAATTTTGTTAAATTTCCTTTTTTAACGGAGCAGTGATTTTAATGATGCCTAAAATAAAAATGAAAACTTTCTTTAAATGTAGTGCCTGGATGGTCCCCCTAGTCTGCCTGTAAATGGGGCACATCTGTACCGTGTAAAGAACCTGCTGCAGCAAAACTTACATATATAAAGGAAGAAAATTACATTATTGTCTAACAAATTACAAAATTTCAATGAGTGGAATTCGAAAAATTGATCCACTGATTTGAATTCTGTGTTAAGAATAGCTGGTTGTTAAAGCGGAGCTCCACCCTAAAGTGGAACTTCCGCTCATTGGATTCCCCCCCCTCCTCCGATGCCACAATTGGCACCTTTCAGGGGGGAGGGGGGTGCAGATACCTGTCTAAGACAGGTATTTGAATACGATGAAGGTGTCCAAAGTTGTAAGAAAAACACCTAAGTCTTACCACATGCCTGAAAATAGACTATCTATGTACACCCCGAGGAGTGTGTTTCCTCGATGGGACTTTAAATTGGGAAGACTAGGTTACTAGGTGACAAAACAGGTCTGCTTTGTCACCTAGTAACCTATTCTTCCCAATTTAAAGTCCCATCAAGGAAACACACTCCTCGGGGTGTACATAAAAAGACAGGAATTTGTACCCACTTCCGGGCATGGAGCCTGCAGGAAACTGCAGGCAATATGCCCCCCCCCCCCCGTTGTGTTCTGGGAAACACACGGCTCCCAGAACACAGTGGGGGACATTTTGAATTAATTTTCTAGTTGGTTAAGATGAGTAGGCAGACAAATTACATCACAAGCTCCACTTTGGCAAATCAGAGAATGTCTTATATTCCTGAATGGTTAAGATGTCACATGACAGCCACACAAGAGAAGTGGGTAGGACTCGGCCAGGATGAAAACACAAGCTGCTGCACTGTATTACAGCATCCACAGCAGCAGGACCTTTTGCCATTCAAGCTGTTCCAAACTATTTTTTAAAGGCACCGTAAACATGGAGTTCTGGTTTAAAGCCTAATGGCATGTTTTAATGAACTTTATTATTATTATTATTATTATTATAATTATTATTAATATACACGATTTATATAGCGCCAACAGTTTATGCAGCACTTTACAATGTATAGGGGGGACAACACAATTACAGTACAGTTCAATACAAAAGGTACAGGAGGGCCCTCTTCGTAGAGATTACATTCTAAAGGGAGGGGGTGGTGGTACAAAAGGTAATAGCTGCAGAGAATTTGATAGGTGGTCCAAACAAACTACTTCCTTCACTAACACATGCAACGTCTATCAGCACACTATGAACTGTATGTATTTAACCTCAGCTACATACAGTATACAGCTATGTGTTCCGCCAGCAGGAAGGAGATTTTCTGTCTCACTCCCAGAACAAAATGAAATAGTTTGTGGAGGGGGGGGGGCAGTGGGCAGCTATCTGTGCTGGGAAGTGTAATGCAGATTTAAGGGGGTGGGGAATATTTGCTAGGAAGAGGAATAGAGGAATGTGTTCTAAGAGGAGGGTTTGGGGGTATTTGACCCAGGGGTAATTGGGGGGAATGTTTGTGCTAGGGGGTGGGGGATTTTTTCTAAGAGGGGGCTGGGTGAGATTTGTGCTGGGGAAATTTGGGTAGGGAGGAAAAATTTGTCCTGGGAAGGGTTTGTGTTAGGAGGAGGGATTGGGGGGTTGTGTTAGGTGGGGGGAGTTGGAGGGATTTGTGCTAGGAGGAGGGATAGGGGGATTGGTGTTAGGAGGAGTGATTGAGTAGTATTTGTGCTAGGAGGGGGAATTTGGGGGAGAAGAATTGTGTTAGGATGGAAAATGTTAAGTAGGCTGTATGGGGCCTTGTAATTTCTAAAGACAGCCCGGGTGTGGTGGCTACTGTTTCATTGTGTGTCTCTGTGTGTCAAATGTTGACTGCTCAATTGACTTGCCTTGGTGTTTGCATACTCAGTCTACTAGTGATTAGATTGTTGCCCAAAACTCAGTGCACTGTGTAATTAAGAGAGTGTCACAAGACGTTACATGATAAGCAGGGTCCTCTTGCACTTCTTCTCCCTTGAGGTGGGTGGTTCTAAAGGCTACAGAGAATGCTCTTGTGAGCTCGAACCAGTGTGATAATGCATCCCTAGGGCATGAACTTAAACACCCTGGGCTCACATAGGAAGTGGGTTGAAGGAAGGCGGGCATCTACTCTGGAATAAGACCAACATTGAAAGACAAAGCAGAAAGTCTGGGAGGAGCAGCACAGGAGAGACGATGAGTTGTTAAGAGAAAACAGTATTTGAAAAGTAAAAGGTAAGTCAATTTTGAGAAGTGATGGGCAACTTTATTTTTTATTTTCTTTAATGAATGTGAAGTTGACCTTTAAGTAATTTCAGTCCATTAAGTACATCTAAAGTGCACATTTCTTGTGTACGTCACTTACTTACAGTTTTGCTTATCATTGCTTTTCACTATTTTCCAAAAGTACACAAATACCGTACTTGCTATTTATTAATATGTTGTAGTTTTTAGTAATATTAAGCAGGAATAAATAGCAGGCTTGAGGTGTATTCTATAGACTTGCAAGGTTGCTATATAATGTAAATGTGAAAAATAGAAAAATTGGAAGCAGAGTCTGGCAGGGAATTTGTAAAATTACCAGGGTGAGACCTTGCTTAGAAGTTCAATTTCTCCTTGTTTTGTGGCATATAGGATTATGAAGATCTAGATTCATGACAATAATTGTTGCTTATATTTACATAACAATAAGTGTCCACAGAATTGAAATCTTAATAATAAAGTGTGCATATCTATTAAAAGTATAACAAAAGATTTTGTTGATTTTTTTGGTATTACATATACATATTTCTCTTTTTATTTGTTTTATTTTTTTATCAAATGCATTTACACTTTATAGTCTGCTACTGTATATCTTGCACAACTTCATAAAATGCATCTCTATACTTTACTTACTAAATAGGAAATATATGCAAACACAGAATACAGTATATTTGTTATAGTACATTTAATTAAATAACTTAAAGTGCCAATGTGTTATATTGGTTTTTACTGTTTTTTACTGTTATATAGGTTTTTAAATATTTTTCCTTTAACTTTGAAGTGTCCCCTGACTGAATTAAGTTAGGTGAGGTGTATAGTGGCTATGGGCTGTACAGCAGTGCTTTCCCATAAAACGGCAGAAGCCCTGCTGGCATATGTAATTTAATGTGCCGCATGCCTCTCCTAATTCAATCATGTTGCTACATCCCTTCTTTTATATTCCAATTGGATTCCATGTGCTAAAGCCATCAAGATTTTCAGGATGAAATGAATGCTTGTATTAATCCTGCAATTTCCATTTAAAACACAGCATCGATTTGATTAATAGGGTTTGATGCAGAATAATTATATGGCAAGTATGTCGGCTATAGGAAAACCACAGCTGTGACCAACAGCAAAAGCCTTGTGGGAGAAGAGGTCACTGCAAAGCAATGGCCATGACTGAGGTGATGAATTCTCAGCCTTTTTTCTTATGCAATTAATGAGTAGGACTTCTATTAATTTGACACCCCTAGAGCCTTGGCTGGTCAGATGTGTCAGGGTCAAGGGTCATAGGGCCAGAGTAGAGGTCAGCATTTTAGCAGTTTGTATCTAAAATGATAAAAGGAAAAAAAAACAAAATTTAAATTAAATTGCATATTGCTCATGTGCAGTTGAGAGAAAGACGCTCACATATCTCCTGAACGTTCTGGTTTTTTTTTTTCCCTTTTAGAATAATATAATACAAACGTTCTTGGTGTATTTAATTCACAGTAATCAATCTAAGTTGCTGCAGTTGAACATCCAATAAAGGAAAATCAATGTAGTCTGTACAAGGGAAGACAAACAATGCTGGCTTTTACTAAGGGGATTATAGGTTAACATTTATTCAGTGGATTGTAATGTTATGTCAAGTGGGATGAAATCAACACAACAATCCATTACCACCAGTTATAGGCTTCGTGCTGCTCTCATGCAAATTGACTTTCATGCAACTTATTAAATCATTTCTAGGTTCTGGAAACTGAACATTTCCAGCAGCAACTAAGCCTATATACATTATTTCATATTCAGAATCTGCAGACGTTTTTTTTTTTCCTCTTTTACATTTGTGAGCCAAATATGTATATATATATATATATATATATATATATATATATATATATATATATATATATATATATATATATAAACGTATTTCACAAAAGTGAGTACACCCCTCACATTTTTGTAAATATTTTATTATATCTTTTCACATGACAACACTAAAAAAAATGTCACTTTGCTACAACATAAAGTAGTGAGTGTAAAGCTTTATAAGGCCCCGTACACACGATAGAATCCATCCGCAGATAAATCCCAGCAAATGGGTTTCTGCGGATAGATCCTATGGTGTGTACACGCCAGCGGATCTGTTTCCGCGGAGAAATCTCCTCTGGGATGGATTTCAGCAGATCGGATATTTGCTGTGCTGCACAACAAATCCATCTGCTGAAATCCATTCCAACGGATGGATCCGCTCGTCTGTACAGACTTACCGGATCCATCCGTCCAAAGGGATTCCCCGCACGCGTCGTAATGATTTGACGCATGCGTGGAATTCCTTATATGACAGCGTCGCGCCCGTCGCCGCGTCATAATAGCGGCAACGGCGCGACACGTCATCGGCAGAGGATTTCCGCGCGGATTTCAATGCGATGGTGTGTACACTCCATCCCATCGAAATCAGCGGAAATCTTTGAGAGGATTTATCCGTGGAAACGGTCCGCTGGACCGTATCTGCGGATAAATCCTCTCGTGTGTACGGGGCCTAACAGTGTAAATTTACTGTCCCCTCAAAATAATTCACACAGCCATTAACGTATAAACTGCTTGCAACAAAGGTGAGTACATCCCTGAGTGGAAATGTTCAAATTGGGCCCAATTATCAATTTTCCCTCCCCGGTGTCATGTGACTCATTAGTGTTACAAGGTTTCAGGTGTGAATGGGGAGCAGGTGTGTTAAATTTGGTGTTATCACAATCTCCACTGTTATACAAGCTGTACACTCACTACTTTACATTGTAGCAAAGTGTCATTTCTTCACATGAAAAGATATAATAAAATATTTACAAAAATGTGAGGGGTGTACTCACTTTTGTGAGATACTGGGTTTGTGTATATATATATATATATATATATATATATATATATATATATATATATATATAAAATCACCTAACAAGTGTTCAATCAGCCTATACTGTAGTGGTTGAGAAGGAAAGCAAAAGTCTATCTTCAATGGCCATGACAAATTATATACATCTTGAGTCCTTGCAGATTCACTGTAAATTAAAGCTGAGTAGTCATTCTTGAATATATGGTTACATAGTTATTAAGGTTGAGACAGGCTGGGTGCACCCTCTCCCAACTCCTGCAATTTTGGTCCAGAGGAAGACAAAACAAAACCCAATAGAGTACTGTTAACAGTTTTGCTAAATAGGAGAAAATAAATTCCTTGCTGACCTACCAAGGGCAGTCAAATAATTTTTTGGATAATAATTTTGCTCTAATAGCTTTCAGAAAGTAAAACTTTGGATAATAGTTATTGCAAAAAAATAATCAAGACTTTTTTTCACATCGTTAAAGGTAATTACGGTATTATTATAATTTACCATAAGGAATCAGTACAAGAGAAGACACAAAATAGAGAGTACATTACAATAAAAACCTAAACAGTCCGATTTAGTGTACAGCCCACAAAATTATAAACAGACAATCTGTCATTACAGGGCAAGAGCAAGTAAAAGGGGTATATTATAAGACAAGAAATTGATGGTTCACTTACCTTTTCCTTCGATTTCCCTTCTAAATTATTATTTTTTCTTTGTTTTTTTTTTGTCTGAATTTCTCACTTCCTGTTCCTCCTCAGTAAGCTGTTCAGTAAGCTGTTCTGGCTGACTAACCACCGCTCGGATGATGGTGGCAAGTTTACCGAGGAGAAACAGGAAGTGAGAAAATCAGACAAAGGAAAAAAAAATTAGAAGGGAAATCGAAGGAAAAGGTAAGTGAACCAACAATGCACTAGCTTAAAGGGGTTGTAAAGACAAAAATATTTTCCTCTTAAATTAAAGTCTGACAGTAGCTGATAAAGTAAAAAGTAATGTTTTGCATTATAACTAGATTGATACCTGTTGAAATCGAGCTGTTTTATTCACCTCCGTCACTCCTGAATCATTATTCTCACTGACTTCCTGGTTAGCGGTGCGCATTCATTCTTACTACATCACGGCCTAATGGGAACTACAGTTCCCATTAGGCTTAGCCTCCATGCCTGTGAGGGATACGAGAGCATCTTCACGCAGGGCTGTAGTCATAGGGAGGGGGGGTGAGCACATTCTGCTTTCCACCATGCAAAACGGCTCAGATTCTGGTGGAAAGCAAGAAGAGGAGTGACAGGAAATGGCATTTTCAAACCTGGATTACTGTATTTTGGAGGTCAAAAGGAAAAACTAGGTACGTGATATTTAAATGCTCTAGCTTACAGCAATCAATTGATCTAATAAAAAAGGAACCTTTAGTGTTCCTTTAAAGAAACCTATTTAGAAAATAAAAAACTAACCTTTACAATCCCTTTAAGTTTGAGCTTATGGAGTTTACCTGGTGTATGATAGATTTGATAGATCTAGAAAAGTTTGAGTTGCATCAACCTATCACTCATAAAAATCATTGAGGGGACATGTCTCAGATTAATACCAGAAAAGAGGAGGACTGCAAGACCATACCCTGAAATTGGATCACGTTGCCCTATAGCAGGAAACACCAGAGCGCAGGAGAATTTTTTGTGTGCTCAGATTAATACCAATCACACTTATCATCTGCTGGAAAGATGGTTCTTCATCTTTCCTTGGCCCTGTGATTTTGTAAGGGATTGGCTGAGAGTAGGCTTGAATAATAATAGGACATCCATTTAGTATCACCAGGTTGAGAAAGGTGGGGACAAGTTTAAAATGAGTCACTCGTAGCTGCATGCTGCATTTGCTATGATTAAGCACTGAAGCACAGTGCGAAACGCGTCAGATCTGTCCTATTTTTTGCTGTCGCTTTATCAGGAAGTAACAGAAGTACACTTACCAAGGCCAAGATGCTGAGGGCGGCTCCCTTTGTGACCCCCTGGAGTGAGGACAGGGGGGAAGACGCACCAGGAGGCACCGGTACCGATAGGAAGGTGGTGGTCAGGTGCGTGGAACAGGACCAATCAGGCAGTAGTCCGCTGGAAGTAGCCGAGAAGCACACCAGGGAAATCCAGGAGGTCCGGGAACCAGGATCGGACGAAGCAGAGGGTAATCCGGAAAACAGGCTGTGGTCAAGGAAGCACGGAGAGGCAGGATAGTCCAAAGTTCAAGCCAAAAGGTCAAGGGCGGGTGAGATCAATCAGTCCAGTAAGCAAGCCGAGGTCAAGGTTTAGGAGAAAGCAGCAATCCGGGGAACAGAGTCAAGGTCAGGTAATCAGGAACAAACAGGATAAGTTTTCCAAGATCCAGGAACACACCAAACAAACGCTGTGACAAGCCAGCAACTAGCCACAGGAAGGGGAGAGGTTTAAATAGCCCGCTTCAGGGCTCTGATTGGTCGGCCAACACCGCGCACCAATAGAGTGCACGCGCGCGGCGCTAACAGCCGCGATTGCGCTGTTCTGGAGGACAGAGAAGGATTGGTGCCCTGATAGTGCCCCCCCCCCTTGGGGCGGACTCCGGACGCCCAAACTGTCCATCAGTTCCGGATGGTCTGGATGAAAAATTCGGATTAACCGAGGAGCGTGCAGGTTTCTGGAAGGTTCCCATGAACTGTCTTCAGGCGGGTAACCCTTCCATTTAACAAGATACTGGAGTTGCCTCCCCCTCTTCCAGCAACCCAGAATAGATTCCACCTCGAATTCTTTCTCACCTTCAATTTCCACTGGAGGAGGTGGAAGTTCTTCCCTTCCTGGAAAAGAATCTGGAATAACGGGTTTAAGCAGAGATGCGTGGAATACTGGGTGGATCTTGTAGGAATCTGGTAATGTTAATTCAAAAGCCACAGGATTGATCACCCTTTTAATTTCGAATGGGCCAATGAACCAAAATGGAGTCTGGTTGGTGGATGAATGTATTGAATTGTTATACGCAAATTCTGCGGATGGTAGCAAAGACGACCAGTCATCTTGGGATGAGGAGCAGAAGCAACGGAGATACTGTTCCAACGTTTGGTTGGTCCTCTCTGTCTGACCATTGGACTGCGGGTGGTAGGCTGATGAGAGTCAGGTTTTAATTTCCAGTGACTGAGGCCTCGTACACACGACCAGTTTCCTCGGCAGAATTCAGCTTCCGACCGAGTTTCTGGCTGAATTCTGCCGAGGAAACTGGTCGTGTGTACACTTTCAGCCGAGGAAGCCGACGAGGAGCTCGACGAGGAAATAGAGAACATGTTCTCTATTTCCTCGTTGTTCTATGGGAGCTCTCGTCCCGCCGAGCTCCTCGGCGGCTTCAGTGCTGAACTGGCCGAGGAACTCGATGTGTTTGGCACGTCGAGTTCCTCGGCCGTGTGTACGAGGCTTTACAGAGTTCTTTCCAAAATTTAGATGTAAATTGCACACCTCTATCCGATACGATGCTCTTGGGTGCCCCATGGAGTCTCACAATCTCTTTAAAAAAAACTTTGGCGGTTTCTGCTGCAGAGGGTGTGCCAATCATGGGTACAAAGTGTGCAAATTTGGACAACCGGTCGACCACTACTAGGATTGTAGTAAAGCCTCCGGAAGGTGGTAAGTCTACAATAAAATCCATAGAAATGTCCGCCCAGGGGCGTTCAGGAACAGGAAGGGGTCTGAGTAAACCCCAGGATTTGGTGTTAGGACCCTTGTAACGTTGACACCGGGAACATGAAGATACATAGTCCTTACAGTCCGACCTCCACTTCGGCCACCAGAAGGAGCGGTTGACTAGCTCCGCGGTTTTCCGAGCTCCAAAGTGGCCTGCTAATTTGTGGTCATGGAACATGCTCAATACTAGTTGTCTCGTCTGCTCAGGTACAAAAATTTTGTCTCGTGACCATAACAAACCGTCTCGTTTTTCTAAAGAGAGAAAGGGTATGTTGGTAATTTGGCTGGAAGCCGTCTTCAAAGAGGAGAGTAGATCCACCTGGGAAACCAAAAAGAAATTCTGGGGGGTCAAGATGGTACTGGGTTCTGACTGGTCGGCCGTTTCGGTGAACATCCTGGATAAGGCGTCAGCTTTTCCATTTTTAGATCCTGGTCTGAAAGTTATGTGAAAACTGAAGCGGGCAAAGAACAAGGCCCAACGAGCTTGTCTAGGTCTCAGACGTTTGGCAGAGCGTAAGTATTCCAAGTTTTTATGATCTGTGAAGATCAAGATGGGATGAAGAGCACCTTCCAGGAGGTACCTCCACTCCTCTAGAGCAAACTTGATGGCCAGCAGTTCCCGATCCCCAACATCATAGTTCTTTTCAGGGAGACTTAGTTTCCGTGAAGCGTAGGCTACAGGATGCAGCAAGGATTTGGGTCCTTGCCTTTGTGACAGAATAGCACCAGTGGCAGTTTCTGAGGCGTCGACCTCCAGGATAAAAGGCAGGCTCGGATCTGGGTGCCTAAGGACAGGGGCTGAAGAAAACAAGATCTTTAATTTTTCAAATGCTTCCTGAGCTTCCTGAGACCAATGGAAACGATGACCTTGGTGAGTAAGACCGGTGATAGGAGCCACAATAGCTGAAAAGCACACAATAAATCTTCGGTAAAAATTGGCAAAGCCAATGAAACGCTGAACCCCCTTCTTGTCAACTGGCGCTGACCAATCCTGAACTGCTTTGACCTTCTGCGGATCCATGGATATTCCGTCGGTCGAAATGATGAACCCCAAAAACTGAATTGTGGTCTTCTCAAATTCACATTTTTCCCCTTTAAGATAAAGCTTGTGTTCTCTGAGGACAGCTAGGACCTTCTTAATATGGAGACGGTGTAGTTCAAGTGATACTGAGAAAATGAGGATGTCATCCAAGTAGACGACCAGGAAGTCATCCAGGTATTGGCGAAAAATGTCATTTACCAGATGTTGGAATGTGGCAGGGGCGTTGCAGAGGCCGAATGGCATCACTAGGTATTTAAAGTGCCCGAACCTTGATCTGAAAGCGGTTTTCCACTCGTCCCTGTGCCTGATCCGGATGAGGTTGTAAAAGTTCGAGATCGAGCTTGGAAAAAACCCGGGCTGACCGGTAGCGTTTAAAAAGTTCCGGAATGAGAGGCAGTGGATACCTATTTTTAATGGTGATTTTATTTAGTTCTCTGTAATCAATGCAGGGTCTGAGAGAACCGTCCTTTTTTTCAACAAAAAAGATTCCGGCCCCAGCTGGGGAGGAAGAGGGGCGGATGAATTTTTTTTCAAAATTTTCATCGATATAGGCCTTGAGGGCCACCAGTTCAGTCTCGGAGAGCGGGAAGATCCGACCAAAGGGATTTTAGAACCAGGAAGTAAATCAATGGGGCAATCGTATGGCCGATGTGGGGGAAGGCGGTCAGCTTGTTGTTTGTCGAACACATCCTTAAAGTCCGAGTATGCAGCAGGAACATGTTGAAGATCCAGTGGTGCAGATATCAGGGTAGAGCAGGAGACTTTAATGGGTGGAAGACAATGCTGAGAACAGTAGGAAGAAGGGAATGTGATGTCCTTCTTAAGCCAGTCTATGGAAGGTTGATGCGCTTGTAACCATGGTAGGCCCAAAATTATAGGAAACAAAGGGGAAGGAATAAGGTCCAGGCACAGATACTCTCGATGACCGGTGTCAGAGATGGCGTGAATAGGCAGGGTTTCCATGGTGACTAATCCAGAGCGGGGTAACGAGCCGTCTGCCAGGTGGATCTGTAACTGAAAGTCTTTAGGTCGGTATGGAACATGCAGCTTCTGGGCCAGGGCAGAATCAAGGAAGCAGCTGCACGCCTCGGAATCAACGATGGCCGGCAGCCGGATCGCCCCCTGCGGGAGCTGTAAAGAAAGAAAAAAGGACAACATAAGTCTGTGGTAGGTTGGAAATGTGACAACTGAGAGAAGGTGGTGATCTTGACTTACTGGGTCTTATGGGACAGGTGCGAAGAAAATGTCCTGCAGCGCCACAATACAGGCAGAGGTTGGACTGCCGTCTACGTTGTTTCTCTTCAGGGGTGAGAGGTGCCCGGAGTAGACCGAGCTGCATAGGTTCCGGATCTGAAGGTGAAGCAACAGGTGGAACCGGGAGGGGTGGAGGAGCCGGAGAGAATCTAGGCGGAATCCAATTGGGACGGGATGCTTGAAATCGTTTCTGCCGAAGTTCCCGAAGGCGTCGATCAAGCTGAGTGGCCGATTGGATTAAAGTTTCTAAAGTGGCAGGTGGATCGCCTCTGGCTAATTCGTCCTTGAGGGACTCTGACAAACCTTGGCGAAACTGGTATTTCAGAGCAGCTTCATTCCACCCTGTATCAGCAGACCATTTACGAAAAACAGCAACATAGTCCTCTACGGGTCTTCTACCTTGACTCAGTTGGTGAAGGGTAATTTCAGCTGTGGCTGAGCGGAGAGGATCGTCGTATAATTTAGATAAGTGTTCAAAGAAAGTGTCAATAGTATCTAATATTGGGCTCCTTTGTTCCAACAGGCTGTGTGCCAAAGCTTGCGGTTCGTCTGCAAGGAGGGAGGTCACAAAACTGACCTTCACGGCTTCTGAACGGAAGGTTCTGGGTTGAAGAGCCAGGTACAGGGAACAAGCATTTTTGAAGGCTCGAAAATTATTTTGGTCGCCAGCGAATCGCTCCGGAGTTGGCACACGCGGTTCTGGATGAGTTACAACCACTGGAGAAGCAGAAGAGGGTTGAGAAATGGCAGGACCTGTAGCTGATGCCGCGGCAGCGGCCGAGGGTCCGGGAGTGACATTCATCTGTTGAAGGTGACCATCCATCTGCAGATAGCCTTCCTGTAGCTTTTGTACCGCTTCGGTCAGGGCTGAGACTTGTTGGCATAGCGTCTCAAAAGGCGAGCGTACCCTGTCGGCCTCGGACATCTGGCTGGCTTGTACTATCAGGAAGTAACAGAAGTACACTTACCAAGGCCAAGATGCTGAGGGCGGCTCCCTTTGCGACCTGGCGCGATCCGCCCCCTGGAGTGAGGACAGGGGGGAAGACGCACCAGGAGGCACCGTACCGATAGGAAGGTGGTGGTCAGGTGCGTGGAACAGGACCAATCAGGCAGTAGTCCGCTGGAAGTAGCCGAGAAGCACACCAGGGAAATCCAGGAGGTCCGGGAACCAGGATCGGACGAAGCAGAGGGTAATCCGGAAAACAGGCTGTGGTCAAGGAAGCACGGAGAGGCAGGATAGTCCAAAGTTCAAGCCAAAAGGTCAAGGGCGGGTGAGATCAATCAGTCCAGTAAGCAAGCCGAGGTCAAGGTTTAGGAGTAAGCAGCAATCCGGGGAACAGAGTCGAGGTCAGGTAATCAGGAACAAACAGGATAAGTTTTCCAAGATCCAGGAACACACCAAACAAACGCTGTGACAAGCCAGCAACTAGCCACAGGAAGGGGAGAGGTTTAAATAGCCCGCTTCAGGGCTCTGATTGGTCGGACGGACCACGGGTCTGTGCGCACCCGTGCACGCGCCCGCGCGCCAACACTGCACACGCGTGCGCCAATAGCGTGTACGCGCGCGGCGCTAACAGCCGCGATTGCGCCGTTCTGGAGGACAGAGAAGGATTGGTGCCCTGATACGCTTGTTATTTTTGTGACCAGTTTTATTAAAAGGAACGTTTTTGGAGTGCGGCTGTCCTAGCTTTTCTCTTCAATTTTGCATTTGCAGGTAGCTATAGTAGGAGGTAGACAAGACATGGCAATCTTCCTGGAATTCATAATAAGTCTTAATGGTTGGAATCAACATACAGATGTAACACATATTTACCATCTATCAGACTCCAGTAAGTAGCATTTGTAACAGAGGAGGATTCATGAAGTGTAGGAATAAACCAAATGGCGTTTTTAGGTACATGAAACCATGCATCCCTAGGGAACATCTTAAAGTGTCAATAAACCCAAAACTTATTTAAAGTAGAGTTTCCATCCCAAAATTTGTTTTTCATTATTGTGCTCATTAGACCAAAAAATAAAATAAAAATGTTGGAAATGCCTGTTGCTATGCGGTCCCACGAAATCTGCCTTTGGAATCACCTAGGATTCTGACATCATATCCCTCTAATGCTCCTGTGAAATGTGTGTCATCATTTTCCAGGATGCAGTGCGCTACCCAATTTTCACTCCCCATCCAAGACTTCCAGGAAGTAAGTGCTTGTTGGCTTCACAATGCCCACAAGCAAAATGACAACGGTGTGGACATAGTTTTATAAACTATCTTTTTTGAATAACTCTGCGGAACGGCGGCGGATTGTAAAATTGTAAGTGACCGGATTTATATTATAAAAACGCATGATGAAAGGACATACATTTAAAAAATGCTAATTGTGTTTGGAAGCCCGCTTTAAATGTGTTTACATATACAGAAACAATATTGTATTATACACATATTGCCTAGAACATTATCACATTCATTTAATACAGAGTAATAAAAACCTAGTTGATCCTGCTTTTTACTTGCACTTCCCTGTGGTCTGTGACCCCGCTGTATTATTGGATCCTATGTATTGCCCATTGCCACCTGCTCTGCGCATGCTCCTCTTTTAGTGAACAGGAAAGCCTTTGTTCTTGTTGGAGTCTAGTCCCCCCCCCCACCTTGTGACTATTAAGTAATTTTTTTGGGCATGTCAGTTAATTACATATTTTTCGACTAAAAAAATGTATTTATTTTTTTAAGATGGTGAATTCTAATAATGTTTAAAAACTTTTTTTACTTGTCACAAGACCACAACAGAGCTTATCAGTGCTTGGCTGGCAGGGCAAGCTAGTACAGGCATCCTGATAATGAAGTACATAGCAAAGGTCATCAGATTGCTCTATCCTCCTCCTGATCTTTCCCTGACACCATGAAAAGGCAGGGAAAGATCACAAAACTGTTGCAGATCCAATCTTAAAAAAGGTATTCGGAAGATATTATTTTTACAAATACAGTAAATAGCAGAGCAATTCTGTTAATACACATTTAGAACACCTAATGACAGATAATCAGAAAAAGTTTACTGTCGCTTTAAATTGGGAGTGAACTCCCAGGCATGAATTTTACCTATAGGTAAGCCTATAATAAGGCTTACCTATAGATACTGTAAATACAGCATCTCCTAAATGTGCACTATTTAGGAGATGTTTACTGTACATGCAGCCAGTTACGTCACCGGCGCATGCGTTTTGAAGAAACGGCATACCTGTGACAGTCCCGTGCCGTAAACGGCGGCACCCGTGCGCATGCGCAGAAGGAACGTCATTGTGGCTCCAGCCACTCACACAGCTGAAGTCCGCACACCCATGAGGAAGACAGGGTGAAGATGGAAGTGCCCCTTCAGCGTTGACCATGCACTGCTAGGAGGCTTTATTTTTTAGGTAAGTTTCAAAAAAAAAAAACAGCGGTTTACTACTGCTTTAAGAAAGGACCTTCAGGGAAAATTCAACTAACTGCAATTGGCTGGGGTTTTTGTCCTGTATACAAAGTTACAGTGGGTTTTGTGGGAAGAAACAACTTCCTTGGTCTTGCAGGTATTATCATTTTAGAGAACTACTGGTCTCAAAGGTTGACTAACTGCATCACAACAAAAGATCAAAATTGGGAAATGCAAGGTTTGCCAGACATAGGGAAGCTGCAAGGCCTCCAATGACACCCAGGGAGTTGTCACATTCCACAGAAGAGAGAAGAGATAGGGATGGGGTTAATGGTCTTAAAAAGGGGGGTGCTGTACTGAGTGGGAAGCTGTACAGTAGAAGAGATGGCTGTATTAGGGGAGGGCTATACTGAGGGGTGAGATATACTAGGAGGAGAGTTGTGCTGGGGGGCTGTGCCATGGGAAGGAATCTGTACTAGTGAGATGGGGTCTATACTGGAGGAAGGGATTTTGGCTTTAAAAGGAAGGTAATTTTTTGTTGCGGTCTGTCTACTGAGTGCATTACACTCTGTCCTGGCCCCTGTACTCTGTGTACTGGGTGTTGGTGACGGTAGCAGGGACAGCTACAACTGGGTTGAAGAGGTAAAAATTCAGAAGGAAGATGCAGGGTCAAAAGCCAGGTGAAGTTTGATAACAAAAGGCAGAATAAGTACAAAAATAGCAGGCAAAGGACAGAGTCAGAACATAAGCCAAGGTCAGTAACAGGAGGTCAGAATTAGGCAAAGTCAGCAGCAAGCTGGATCAAAACACAGGATTATCAAGATGCAGGTCTGGTCACAAGTCACTGAAGCTAATGACCATTCAGTAATACTCCTTAACCACTTACCCCCCGGACCATATTGCTGCCCAAAGACCAGAGTACTTTTTGCGATTCGGGACTGCGTCGCTTAAACAGACAATTGCGCGGTCGTGCGACATGGCTCCCAAACAAAATTGGCGTCCTTTTTTCCCCACAAATAGAGCTTTCTTTTGGTGGTATTTGATCACCTCTGCGGTTTTTAGTTTTTGCGCTATAAACAAAAATAGAGCGACAATTTCGAAAAAAAATAATATATTTTACATTTTGCTATAATAAATATCCCCCAAAAATATATAAAAAAACATTTTTTTTCCTCAGTTTAGGCCGATACGTTTTCTTCTACATATTTTTCGTAAAAAAAAAATCGCAATAAGCGTTTATTGATTGGTTTGCGCAAAAGTTATAGCGTTTACAAAATAGGGGGTATTTTTATGTCATTTTTATTATATTTTTTTTACTAATAATGGCGGCGATCAGCGATTTTTTTTTCAGTGCTGCGACATTATGGCGGACACTTCGGACACTTTTGACACATTTTTGGGACCATTGGCATTTTTATAGCGATCAGTGCTATAAAAATGCATTGGATTACTATAAAAATGCCACTGGCAGTGAAGGGGTTAACACTAGGGGGCGGGGAAGGGATTAAGTATGCCTGGGTGTGTTCTTACTGTGGGGGGGGTGGCCTCACTAGGGGAAACACTGATCCTCGGTTCATACATTGTATGAACCGAAGATCAGCATTTCCCCTGCTGACAGGACCGGGAGCTGTGTGTTTACACACACAGCTCCCGGTCCCCGCTCTGTACCGAGCGATCGCGTGTGCCCGGCGGCGATCGCGCCCGCCGGGCACACGCACGGGAGTCGGGGGCGAGCGGGGGGCACGCGCGCGCGCCCCTAGTGGCGGCTGGGAGAGAGGACGTCATACTACGTGCTCTCGCCCAGCCGAGCCAACTTGTCGACGTATAACGACGGTGGCCGGTCGGCAAGTGGTTAAAGCGGGAGTTCACCCTAAAAAAAAAATTTAAGATTAGATTCATGCTCATTTTGTCAAGGGGAATCAGGTAGTTTTTTTAAAAACGAAGCAGTACTTACCGTTTTAGAGAGCGATCTTCTCCACCGCTTCCGGGTATGGTCTTCGGGACTGGGCATTCCTTCTTGATTGACAGTCTTCCGACAGGCTTCCGATGGTCGCATCTATCGCGTCACGAGTAGCCGAAAGAAGCCGAACGTCGGTGCGGCTCTATACGGCGCCTGCGCACCGACGTTCGGCTACTTTCGGAAAATCATGACGCGATAGATGCGACCGTCGGAAGCCTGTCGGAAGACTGTCAATCAAGAAGGAACGCCCAGTCCCACAGCCCATACCCGGAAGCGGCGGAGAAGATGTATCTCGAAAACGGTAAGTACGGCTTCGATTTAAAAAAAACTACCCGATTCGCCTTGACAAAATGAGCATAAATCTAATCTTAAAAATTGTCATTTCCGGGTGAACCTCCACTTTAACTCTGCTTAGCTTTAAATAGTCCGCTGGATGTCAAAAGCCAGTGCCAGATGAGTGCATTTATTCATGCTAATGCACACACCAACACACATGGTTGGCCCCAATTCTATGCAGTGCTTCACAAGCTACATTGTGCACGCATGCACATCTTTGGTCATGGCCATTTACTAGATTTTCCTGATATCAGGGCATGGAAATGCAGAAAAGACTGGTGTCTGGACTATGTTCTGGGAAAAAATGGGATTGATTTCAAAAACATTTTAACCCAGTGCCTAGCTTGGCAACAGGTTGCTGGCAGGGAGCTGTCTATAGAACTCACTTCCTCTTGAGCAAACTGCCATTAGTATGCCTTCTTTAATCTAAAATGGCTAATAGCACAGGTTATACAAAATATAACACAAGGTCAGATAACTTTATTTATATAAACTTTTTATTTTTGCATATATTCATTTTAGTAATTGACAGTGGTTTCTACCATTGTGCAGCTTTTCCTACAGCTTCCTACAGCTTTTCCTACAGCACTCTACTGATATTTGTTGGAGAAAAAAAGTAATTTTCCTGGTTGACGTGTTTGTTAGTGATTGATGCTCTCCCTCCATTGCATTCTGTATTTTGTCAGTTGGTCTATCTGGTTGGCTTGTTTACTCTAGATACATATGATATTAGACAATGCTATATAGGTATAATATCCATGGATATGACCGTGTTAATATCCCAATTTTTTTTTCATATATTTTTTTTATCAGTTTAGGCCGATACGTATTCTTCTACATATTTTTGGATAAAAATCGCAATAAGCGTATATTGATTGGTTTGCGAAAATGTTATAGCGCCTACAAAATAGGGGATAGATTTATGACATTTTTATTTATTTTTTTACTAGTAATGGTGGCGATCTGCGATTTTTGTTAGGCCTGCGAGATTGCGGCGACATATCGGACACTATTTTGGGAACAATCACATTTATACAGCGAACAGTGCTATAAATATACACTGATAACTGTATAAATGTGACTGGCAAGGAAGGGGTTAACACTAGGGGGCGATAAAGGGGTTAAATGTGTTCCCTGGGAGTGATTCTTTCTATGGGGGAGGGGACTGACTGGGGAGGTGACCGATCTGTGTCCCTATGTACAAGGGACACAGCATCGGTCTCCTCTCTCCCTGACAGGACGTGGAGCTCTGTGTTTACACACAGAGATCCATGTCCTGCCTCTGTAACTGCCAATCGCGAGTACCTGGTGGACATTGCGGCTGCCAGGCATGCGCATCGGCACCATGTGACACGGCAGGAACAGTTTTGCCCCGTGCGCGCAGGGAATGTAAACAGGAAGACGTCCAGGGAAGTCCACCCAGCAGTTGAGAGCCCCACTGTAGACGTCTTTCGTCTATAGCACGGCTCTCAAGTGGGTAATACAATAATAAATACATGTGTTTATGTAATTGTTGCTTTTTCTGCTGTTTTGGGTACATTTAAATATCCCCATTTCCTCATGATTTTCTCTTTTGTAGGGTACATGAGGAAATGCTTATATTCCAAAATGTTGACAAATTAGGGGCTATAGCCCTGTATAAGATGATAAGGCCCCCCACATGCTATTCTGGTAACTATAATAATTAGTATATCATACAATTGTTATGTTACCCAGACTTTTAAGAAGGAATACTTCCGTGTTAGACCAGAATCATCTATTCATTACATTTCTATTTTTAAAAGGAGGCAAATGTTACAAAAAGGGTGTTGTAAAATTATTGCCAGTACTGGAGCTTGAAATATATGAAACCCGTCACAGATGATTGAACAACAAGACTTGAGTAGTGATTATTATATCTGCTGCACTGAGAGTGTGAATCATTACTGTAACAGCATGAGAAAAAATTGTTGTGTTATAAGACATGCTTGTAGTATTGATTTAGTTACCAGAAAGTCTTCTCTTAGGATGCAGAGTGCAGTAAAACATGCACTGACATCACTCAGCTCCTTGCTTCTGTCATTTGTTCCTTTTAGGTAGTGATAGCAATAGAGTGGAAATTTAACTAAAAGGTCCCTTTAGTGACAGGCAAACAAAGCAATGTATCTGAGTCAAAGAGTGAGAAATGCAAATGTGCTGACCTTTATGCTCCAGACCAGGCGTTTTAATAAAATGCAAGCATATTTTTTGAACGTAGGTCACAGTCAATCTGTAGGTCATTGACCTATAGATACAATGATAACTTTGAAAAGTATTGAGCAATCAACAAGGTATTTGGGTACTTAAATAGAATCCTAATTTCTTTTGAAATAGTGCCATTTTTTAAAAGCTAGCTCTACCCAAAAATAAAACATTATAATGTTTTAGATATCTCAGAGTTAATTGTATGTTTAGATATAATCCTTTAATAATTTGACCTCCAGAAGGTTTCATCCCCTTCATGACCAAGGCATGTTTTCCTATTAAGCACTGTGCTATTTTAACTGGCAATTGCGTGTTCATGCAACACTGTACGCAAACTAAATTTATATAATTTTTTCCACACAAATGTTTTTTTTTTTATTATAGAAATTAATATTTTCTACTTTCTGTTATACAAAAAAAACAATAAAAAAAAATCAAATTTCCTCATAAATTTAGGTCAAAATTTATTCTGTAATAGTCCAAAATGCAGCGCCTAAAAATATATATATATATATATATATATATATATATATATATATATATATATATATATATATGTGATAGTCCAAATAACAAAATTCCAATAAAGAATAAAGACGAGGAGCCTCCACCAAACTTCAGGGTGCACAAAGAAAAAAAGCACACCAACACCCCCGTGCTATCAATCTGCTTACCAGAAAGATATGAAAACAAGCATCATGTAATCATATGTTGCAAGAGTGGATAACAGCACTTCAAAACTTGGTAGGCAGGATAAGGTTTTTCCAAGATTACCAGTACCAGAAGGACATGCAGTCAACAACAGGACATTACCCAATATGAAGAAGAAAGCAACATATTATTACCTGTAATACTTACAGGTATAAAAAGGACATCATGACTCATAAAACTCTGCGGCTCTCAGCGTGCTTGCATCGACCAACTTGACATGTTTCATCCTATGTGGATATCATCAGAGGCGTCACGTCTTTAGTAAAAAAAATCCCACTAACTGTATATTAATTGGTTTGTGACAAAGTCAAAGACAAAGGGGCAGATCCACAAAGAAATTACGCTGGCGTATCTATTGATACGCAGGCGTAATTTCAAAATTCCCGCGTCGTATCTTTGTTTTGAATCCTCAAAACAAGATACGACGGCATCTCGGCTTGATCCGACAGGCGTACGTCTTCGTACGCCTTCGGATCTTAGATGCAATTTTTCGGTGGCCGCTAGGTGGCGTTTCCATCGAAATCCACGTCGAGTATGCAAATTAGCTATTTACGGCAATCCACAAATGTACGTCAGCCTGGCTGGTTCCGGTTTATTTTCAAGGATGCGCACTGAGATAACCCCAGGGACGGCGCATGCGCAGTTAAAAAAAAACGTTGTTTACGTTGGGTCACGACGTATTAACATAAAACACGCCCCCATCACTTCCATTTGAATTCCGTGCCCTTACGCCGCAACAGATACACTACGCTGCTGTAACTTACGGTGCAAATTCGTTGAGGATTCAAACCAAACAAAAGAAAGTTACAGCGGTGTAGCGTATCTTAGATACGCTGCACCCGGCGCAGGTGCAAAATACAGTGGGCTGGATTCAGATACATTGGCGTATCTTTCCGCCCGGCGTAACGTATCTTTATTCAGAAAGAACTTGCGCCCTTAGTTAGAGCGGCGTAGCGTTTGTGTTGCGGCGGATGTAGGGGGCGTGTTTTATTAAAATGTTTGTTGACCCTGCGTTTTTTAAGTTTTGTTTGAACGGCGCATGCGCCGTCCGTAAAATATCCCAATGTGCATTGCTCGCAAGGACGTCATTGGTTTCGACGTGAATGTAAATTACGTCCAGCCATATTCGCGAACGACTTACGCAAACGACGTAAAATTTCAAAACTCGGCGCGGGAACGACGGCCATGCTTAACATTAGCTACCCCTCATATAGCAGGGGTAACTATACGCCGGAAAAAGCTGAACGCAAACAACATAAAAAAAAAGCTCTGGGCGGTCGTTCGTTTCTGAATCGGCGTAAATCCTCATTTGCATATTCCTCGCGTAAAAACACGGAAGCGCGACCTAGCGGCCAGCCTGGAATTGCAGCCTAAGATCCGACTGTGTAAAACACTTACACCTGGCAGATCTTAGGGATATCTATGCGTAACTGATTCTCTGAATCAGTCGCATAGATACGACCGTCGGAACTCAGAGATACGACAGCGTATCAGGAGATACGCCGTCATATCTCTTTCTGAATCTGGCCCAGTGTATGTAATTTATAAAAAAAATATTAAAAAAATTAACTACAAAAAGCAGTAATCCATTAAACCTTTGCAACAATAGGACTTTTAAAGCATCAGAAATTCACTGTGTGCTGTGGCCTGTATAATAATAGTTCACAACAGTACGTTATCGCATTCAGGGTATCATATGAGACATGTAAATCTTGCCAGACTATACGTTTTTATCATATAGTATTACTGGAAGGGTGAGTAACTAATTTCACCAGCCAGAATCCATTTCATCAGGATAAAAAGTCGGAGTGAGTGTTCAAAATTAACATTATTAAATTATAAAACACACATTAAACTGTGTACAGATACAATTCATAGAAAAAGAAAAAGTTGTGGCATTATTAACCAAGGTGTCATCCTGTTTTCACTCCAGAGTCAGGTCTTTTGCCTTGTATGAAGTCGCAAAGTCAGCAACAAAATACATCACCATTTGAGGGGTGTTCTGGTACCTCTGGGCTTCTAATGTCTCTTACCTTTGTGGAATGAACAGGCACATTGACTCCATTTCCTTCACTGCCACTGGGTATCCAGTCTTCGCCTCTCTGTGACTCTGCAGGACTCTCTGTAACGCGCTCTTTAACCTGCACTACCACCTATCTCCTTGCTTTATGCACTGGTGCGCAGTTATGTTGGAAGGGTCCATGCCCAAACTGTTGCCACAAAGTTGGGAGCATGAAATTTTCCAAAATATCTTGGTATGCTGATGACTTAAGTGTTCCCTTCATTGGAACTAAGGGGCCAAGGCCAACTCCTGAAAAACACCCCTCCACCAAATGATTTGGACCAGTGCAAAAAACAAGGTCCATAAAGACATGGATGAGCAGGTTTGGGGTGGAGGAACTTGCACCTGACAGACCTCAATCCGATAGCACACCTTTGGGAAGAATTAGAGTGTACACTGCAAGCTAGGCCTTCTCTTCCACATCAGTGCCTAACCTCACAAATGTGCTTCTGGAAGAATGGTCAAACATTCCCATAGACACACTCATAAACCTTGTAGACTGCCTTCCCAGAAAAGTTGAAGCTGTTATAGCTGCAAAGGGTGGGCCAACTCAATATTGAACCCTATGAATTATGACTGGGATGCCATTAAAGTTCATATGTGTGTAAAGGCAAGTGTCATACCTTATATCCAATAGTGACACAGCCACTAAATGACAAATCCCTTGGTTTGTTGACAAACAGAAGCCGCCAGGGATCTGTCATATATCAGATGTACTATGAAATTAACACAAAGTTTCACTTTTAAGGAGTACATTATATTGGCATCCACAAGTTTATGTGCAGGGATAAGACATCTTCCAAGCACGTCATTTTTTTTGGATTGGTGCATTTTCATTGTTGCAACATTAAAATACCCTCCCCTCGCAAATCATTGTTTTTTTTTTGTTTTTTATGCATTGGTACATGTGACCTATGGCAGTGGCCAGAAAACCATCCCCTTTTTTAACAAAAGCCTGAAAAAGGGCTGAAAAAAATAACAGGACTCGGTTCAAATAGATTTCAATAGGGTTCGGCGCTGTGTTCAGATTTAGAAGATTTTTTTCCTGGGTTTCGCTGAATCTCCTGTAAAGCAAACTTTGCCTAAATCTATCATCGCTATTCCCCAACCCAAAACAGCTTTATTTTAAGGTCACGTTCATAACATAGAATCATTCATATTAGACAACAATTGGTATAAATGAATGCATATTGGGTGTTTTTTTTTTTTTTTTTATCTTACTATACAGGATTTATATAGCGTGAAGATTTTGTGCAAAGAACTTTCATAGCATTTTTGTCTTGAAAATTATAAATGAGCACATATATTTTTAACCTACTCAAAATTTTAACTAGTGATGATTTAGAAATCCAAAATTAATAAAATATTTAATATTTCTTAATGGAGTTGCATTTTTAATGCACATAACCTGTATAATGGTATATAATTATATTACATTTTATATTGTTGTAAACATATATATATATATTATATCATAACTACATTTTAATACTTATTACCTTAATTTATTTTTTTGGGGCACGATAATATAATGGAGTCAATTCTGAAAATAGATACTTTATGACATTCTCACAGGCTCCTAGCGTTTAGGAGTTCAACAGTCAAACCCTTCCTTTGCAATCATAAGATTTAAAGTTCTGTGTCTCTAAGAAGTCAAAACTTTAACTGGGGAAAGGGAACATCATTTACACAAGCATTATATGTACAGCTATTAGACCTCTGAAAGCTTATATGAATAGCCCCACCTATAGCCACTATCCCTGATTACTTACCTTGGACATAATTATACTTCAGCAGATCCCCATTAACCTGTTCCTTTGATCTCTGCTTTCTGATGATATGCAAAGCCATCATCTATTGCTATTGGTTAGGATTTTTGATAACTATATGCAGAGTTCTGAGGGAGCAAAATCTATTGAAGATTTTCTCAAGCTATGAACAAATCCAGCTCAAAATACCAATTTAAAAAAAATCCACATATCAAGCGAAGTGTCTTCAATTGGGTCTAAGGCCTAAAAGAAAATGTTAGTCCAATGAAACTCTGAAGGTCTTATGCTGACCTCTCTTTGGTTTTAATCACTGTACCTTTTGACAGCTTAATAAGTTGAAGGTGCCGGATTGCAGTGTAACTTAATAAGCCCTGAGCAGAGACTTGGTCACCTCTGATTGCTCCCATAAGTCTTAGCACATCTGGTGTGCTGTCTTTGCTCTAGGTTTTTTTTTTTTCATAACTTTTTTTCTTTTACATTTTTTTTATTAACAGAGAAAAGATGCAGCATTTCACATTTAGAGAATTAATAATTTTCATCTTGTATTATGTACTTGCATACATTTAAATGTAAAACAAAATCCTAAATATGTAGTGTCTTTCAAAAGTGTTCAGACCAATGACCTATCTTCTTATTTTTCTGAACAGCAAATCTTATAATTAAAGTTTATTCTCTTTGATATGTTTATTTGAAAGCAACGGAACTAAAATTATATTTTTAATGACACACCCAATTGATGTTCAGCCAAAAAACTATGCAGTTAATACTGAACCAGAACCTGAATCTTAAATATCTGGCTGCAGGCAATTCTAGATTTTCCTAGCTTGTGACGGAAAATATTGATTATACATCAGACAGGAGGCGAGTATCCTCTTTCTTTCTGCTTGCTGTTTTTCGATGGGGCTCCGGTCAGCGCGCACCCTCCTGACGCTCTGACCAGTCCCGAGCTCCCTCACACTCTACCGCGCGGTCTCGCCAAACATCGCGAGACGTCGGCGCCATTTTCATTGCGCCTTCTCTCCCTTCTTCTTTGCGCCTTCGTTTCCCCTCTCAGCGCGCTCTTACAGACGGGGGGGGCGTGTCGCGACTCCTCGGCCTATCACGTCAGGTCGGGAGTTCTCGCGAGACTACGCCCTCCTCCCCGTGCTCCGCTCCTCCGTCACGCTCAGTCAGTGTGTGAGCGAACGGAGAGGAGAACGGAGCACGGACCCTACGGTACTCTAGCTAGATTCTGGGAATTTATTCCCTCTCTTACTATCGATTGTCAGCATCCCTAATCTCCCCTAGTTTGGCGCTGCATTGCATTACCATCAGCATATTTAGTGCTATTGCATGCTCAGTGCTTGTTACTCATACAACCTAGCTTTTCAGCATCCCTAGTCTCCCTTACTTTAGCACTGCAGTGTACCCTAAAACAACATTTATAACCCTAAACAGCATTTATAGTGCTACTGCAGTCTCATTGGCAAAACACTATTGCTTGCAACTGTTTCATAATGGCAGAGGACAGAGATCTCGCCCTGAACATGCCGGCAGGGCTATTAGAGCCTTCACTAGACACATCTGTCGTTATGTCTGCAGCACAAATACAGGAATTGATCAAACAATCAGTTCAGGCTGCCATGGCCTCGGTGGTATCTACCCCACCTATACCTATACCCCATATGTCCGGAACTGCCGACCCGGGCATACCTATCATAAAAAAGGGTAAGGCGCCTCAGAAGCGCCGCCACATTGACGTGGCTCACGACTCCCCGGCAGGGGAAGTAATAATCATGCCCCAGACAGTACCATCCCAGGACTGTCGACCCACTGTTCTCCCAGACTCTGTACGACCCCCGGGCCTCGGGGAGATAAATTCACAGAGGCATCGATCCGCCAGGCGGACTAAACCGGACTCCTTTGTGGACTCCTCTCCTGAGTCGTCCACGGAGTCCGAGGCGTCCGACGCCTACGAGTCTGGAGAAGATGAGGATGATGAGGATTATGAGAACAGTGGGCACTTGTCGTCTAAGAACGGCGCTAACCCTGTACCCCAGGGTGAAGTTTTATTGGACTCCCACGGAGAGCCATTCTTCAACCCCGAAGCCATTAGTCACCCCCGATCCGGGGATTGGACACCCCTGCCCGAGGTGGCTCAATACATTGAGTACTGGGCTCGGAGGTCAGTCGACAAGACCAACAGAAATAAATTGCGCGCGGAATGCCCCCGCCCTTCTATCACCAAAAAAGTAGTGAGCACTCCTGAAGTGGATCCCATACTATTGAGATACCTCACTAAAAGTGGGAAATATTCAAAAAAGGGGATAGAGAGGTCCTTCAAAATGATTCAGGACAGAGTCTTAGACCTTTTTGGCCCCGTCACAAAGATTCTAAATCTCAGTGAACAGGCTTCCGCCTCTGGACAACCTGTCGATTTGTCCCAGCTTAGGGGATGGGCCCAGAGAGCGGTTTGTCTCCTGGGTTCAGCAAACACTGCATGCTCCATGGAGCGCAGACGATCAATACTCATGAGACTTGATCCCCAGCTTTCCCATCTTGCTGAATCTGAACCAGGCCCGTCAGCCGACGGCATGCTGTTCGGAGATTCATTAATAAAGGACATTAACAAGATGGTAGGGCTCTATTCCAGTCTGGACAAGGCCCAGACGTCTCTTAAGAAAACTAACAATAGAGTTTTTCACAAGGCCGGCAGATATAGAGGCCGCTCTGCCGGCCGTTTCTCCTCTTCCAGGCCATACCAAAGGGCTCCCGTGCAGTACCAGACTCCACCGCCCTACTCTGTACCGGTTGCACAGCCAGCACCCTTTTTCCCCCCCCGGGGACGCCCATGGAGAGGCCGAGGAGCTAGAGGCTATCCCCGTTCCAGACCATCTTCCGGTGAGTACGACACCTCTGCATTTTTCCCACATACCTGTAGGAGGAAGGTTGAGACATTTTATCCACGCCTGGTCTGCGATTACGGCAGATTCATGGATACTCAGTACTGTAGCGGGCTACCAAATAGAATTGTATGCCCTTCCAGTGATGGACCGAACCCCTCACCCCATTCGGTTTTCTATCCCAAACGCCAATCTAATGGACAACGAATTACAGGATCTCCAATCCAAACTAGCTGTAATAGAAGTGGATCCAAATTCCCCCGGTTTCCTCAGCAACCTTTTTCTAGTCAGAAAAAAGGGCGGGGGTTTCCGACCAGTCATAAACTTGAGGAACCTCAACCAACATGTCGTCTACCGACATTTCAAGATGGAGGGCATTCACTGCCTAAGAGACCTCTTACGCCCCAAAGATTGGTTAGTCAAGGTGGACTTGAAGGACGCCTACCTTACGGTTCCCATCCACCCATCCTCCCAACACTTGCTCCGCTTCCTGTGGAGGGACAGAGTATGGCAGTTCACTTGTCTTCCCTTCGGTCTCTCCTCAGCTCCATGGTGTTTTACCAAATTACTAAAACCTGTGATAGCATCCCTACGGAGCAGAGGTGTGAGGTTGATCGTCTACCTAGACGACATACTCATAATGGCACGCTCCCCCCACCAAGCAAACGTCCACGCGTCCTGGACAGTTACCCTACTTCAAGACCTGGGTTTTCTCGTAAACCACGAAAAGTCGGTCCTCACCCCATCGCAGGAGATGGAGTTCTTAGGTTTTCTGGTAGACACCAACCTAGCGGTCCTTCGTCTACCCAAAGCCAAACTCCTGACCATACGCAAGGAAATCAGCCTCGTGCTCAACAAGCAGAAGGTGTCCTTACGCGGACTGGCCCGCCTCGTCGGTCTATTGGCAGCGTCGATCCAAGCCATCTTCCCTGCCCCCCTTCATTATCGAGCCCTTCAGAGGCTCAAAGCCCTTCATCTCTGCCAGGGGCTCCGCTATGCGGACGAGGTCCATTTGGACGCGGAAGCCATAGGGGAGCTTCGATGGTGGCTTCGTAATGCCGTAGAATGGAACGGCAAGACCATATTCAGCTCCAACCCGGACTTCATTCTGGAGTCGGATGCCAGCCGCCATGGCTGGGGCGCTCGGTGCGGTTCATCTTCGACAGGAGGAACGTGGTCTGCGGAGGAATCGCTACTTCACATCAACGCGTTAGAGCTCTTGGCGGCCTTCTTTGCCGTCAGGAGTCTACTACCTCACGTGTCCAACTGTTGTGTATTGCTTCGCATGGACAACGTCTCCGCTGTCCAATACGTCAATCGACTGGGTGGCTCCAAATCCAAGATCTGCTGTTGTCTATATGAGAGCAGAATTCTCCCTACAGCAGTGCAACGTGCTCCCCGTGCCTTGTCACCGCTGCAGTTGTGCAATCAGCAACACTTGTTTCTGGGTGTCCCTGTCACATAACTACAATCAGTCACACCTTATGTGTAGGCATAGTCCACTGTTGTCACTTTCACAACAATGGTGTGAAACCAAGCAGGAACATGCTCATAAAGGATAGAAGTGGTTGAAGGAGGTGGAAGTAGACCAGCAGCACTGGAATAAGCATGAAAATAGCATATGATATAACAAAAAAAAGATAGATGTTTATGAAGCTACGTTTTTTAACCACTTCAGCCCCGGACCATTTTGGTGTTCAAAGACCAGGCCACTTTTTGCGATTTGGCACTGCATCCCTTTAACTGACAATTGCGTGGCCATGCTACTTGGCTTCCAAACAAAATTGACGTCCTTTTTCCCCCACAAATAAAGCTTTCTTTTGGTGGTATTCGATCACTTCTGCAATTTAAATTTTTTGCACTATAAACAAAAAAAGAGCGACAATTTGGAAAAAAATTCAATATTAAATACTTTTTGCTATAATAAATATCCCCAAACATATATTAAAAAAAAAAAATTCCACAGTTTAGGCTGATGCGTATTCTTCTACATATTTTTGGTCAAAAAAATCGCAATAGGCGTTTATTGATTGGTTTGCACAAAAGCTATAGAGTCTACAAAATAGGGGATAGTTTTATGGCATTTTTATTAATATATATTTTTTTTACTAGTTATGGCGGCGTCATCGATTTTTACCATGACTGCGACATTATGGCAGACACATCGGACACTTTTGACACCATTATTGGACCATTGTAATTTTTACAGCGATCAGTGCTATAAAAATGCACTGTTGCTGTAAAAATGACACTGGTAGTGAAGGGGTTAACCACTAGGTGGCGCTGTAGGGGTTAAGTGTTCCCTATGGAGTGATTCTTACTGTTAGGAGGCGTGGCTATACGTGACACATCACTGATGACCGTTCGTGGCTGCGACATTGCGGCGGACACATTGGACACTTTTGACACTATTTTGGGACCATTGTCCCAAATACTGATACGATCATATAGCGATCAGTGCTATAAAATGCACTGAATACTGTGTACATGACACTGGCAGGGAAGGGGTTAAACACTACGGGGCGATCAAAGCGTTAACTGTGTTCCCTGTGTTCCCTCGATGTGCTAACTGTAGGGGGGATGGGCTCACTACAACATGACAGAGATCACTGCTCCCGATGACAGAAAGCAGTAGATCCCTGTCATGTTGCTAGGCAGAACAGGGAAATGCCTTGTTTACATAAGCATCTCCCCACTCTGCTGGTATACCCATTTGCCCAGTCGTGCCATTGTGCCGATGTATATCATCATGTGCTGGTCGGCAATAGGTTAAAGTGGTTGTAAACCCTTACACACCACTTTTACCTACAGGTAACATGGCTTAGGAGACATTTACCATATACGCTTGCATATTCTACGCCGACCGCAATGGCCTCGCCACCTAGCGGCCGGCCTAGAATTGCATCCTTAAGATCCGACAGTGTAATTCAATTACACCTGTCGGATCTTAGGGCTATCTATGCGTAACTGATTCTATGAATCAGCCGCATAGTTAGGACGGGCGGATCACAGAGATACGATGGAAAATCAGGAGATACGCCGTCGTATCTCTTTTGTGAATCTGGCCCATGAAGTATTAAAGTGGAAGTAAAACCCATCATTAACATTAATAAACAACTACATGGAGGAAATAAGAACCATCTCCCGGTGTCTGCAAAAAATTGAAAGTGACTTCTAAGGTTACTTAGAAGACATTTTGCACTCACCGCCACTTTATTAGGTACACCTGTTCAATTGCTTGGTAACACAAATTGCTAATCAGCCAACACATGGCAACAACTCAATGTATTTAGGCATCTAGATGTGGTGACGATGACTTGCTATGGTTCAAACCGAGCATCATAATTGGGAAGAAAGGGGATTTAAGAGATTTTGAAGGTGTTGGTGCCAGACCGGCTGGTCTGAGTATTTCAAAAACTGTTCATCTACTGGGATTTCCACGCACAACCATCTCTAGGGTTTACAGAGAATTATCCGAAAAAGAGGAAATATCCAGAGAGCAGTAGTTTTGTGGACAAAAATAACAATGATATTATACTTACCTACTCTGTGTAATTGTTTTGCGCAGAGCAGGCCTGATCCTCCTCTTTTCAGGTGTCTTGCCAGTTCTCCTGGCTCCTCCCACTGACTAGTGCCCCGCTGACTACTATGGGGACACTTGTGTATGCTCGCCCCACTCTCTTCACTCTCCCCTCACTGGCTGTAATTGAGAGCAGTGGAAGCCAATGACTCCCGCTGTTGTGTCACATTTAATGAGCAGTGAGAGACCCGGGAGAGCTGGGGCTTCTGTGCAATATTGCTGGATGAAGATGGGGCGTGGATAAATATTAGGGGGGCTGCTGCACAACAGGTATTATTTGCCGATGAGCGTACACATATATACATCCTTGGCTATAGGTGGTTATACAGGGATAATGTCCGAGCTGCAGGCATCATCTAAAAGCCGCTCAGTTGTTTTCCCGGAGGAGCTGGAGGGGATGACCTCCCCTCCCGTCGCTCTTACTGGGTCTCTTGTCCCACCGGGAGACTCGATACACAATGTGCCACTTCCGGCGCCTAGAAACAGACTGGCACAAAGCCAAAAATGGCTTAGTTCCAGTCTTCTCTCTGTAAACACAGAAGCAACGTCACTTCCAGTTTACTCAGCTGCCAATGGCGCCGGATTTAAACATCACCGTTTTCGGCGTTCTGAATACTTTGAAGTGCAAAGGAGGTATTGGAGGTCTTTTAGACCCCCGAGCCCTCCATAAAGAGTACCTGTCGCCACCTATTACTGTCACAAGAGATGTTTACATTCCTTGTGACAGCAATAAAAGTGATCAAATTTTTAAAACACAATGTAAACATATAAAAATAAATAAGAAACAATTTTTTTAAAGCGCACCCCTCCCCGCGAGCTCGCACAGTAAAGAAAACGCATACGGAACTCGCACCTGCATATGTAAACGTTGTTCAACTCACACATGTGAGGTATCGCTGCAATCGTCAGAGTGAGAGCAATAATTCTAGCACTAGACCTCCTCTGTAACTCTAACCTGGTAACCGTAAAAAATAAATAAAATGTCGCCTATGGAGATTTTTAGGTACCGTAGTTTGTCGCCATTCCACGAGTGCGTGCAATTTTAAAGCATGACATGTTTCGTATCTATTTACTCGGCGTAACATAATCTTTCATATTATACAAAAACAATTAGGCTAACTATACTGTTTTGTCTTTTTAAGATTCATGAAAGTGTCTTTTTCCCCAAAAAATTGCGTTTAAACACTGCTGCACAAATACAGTGTGACATAAAATATTGCAACAATTGCCATTTTATTCTCTAGATTCTCTGCTAACATATATATATATATATATAATATATATAATTTTTGGGGGTTCTAAGTAATTTTTTAGCAAAAAATACAGATTTTAACTTGGCAAACACCAAATGTCAGAAATAGGCTTAGTCATGAAAGTTTTTTTTTAAATCTATAATGCTATTTGTAATATGCAGCATGCAGGGGGTTAATGTATTGCCATCGGTCACTGGTGCATTACTGACCAGTGGCAGTTAATAAACCCCTTTGTGCTGCATTAGTGGCAGTGGCACCAGTGGCAGTGTTAATTAACCCCTTTATGCTGCAGCATGAAGAAGTTAATAAACACTGACACCACTGCCACTAATGCAACACAACGAGGTTAAATAACTGTCACTGGTCAGTAATGCTGCATATTACAAATAGCATTAGAGGGGGAAAAAAACGTTGGTAACATCAGACATTTAAGACAAAGCAGTACAGCATTTTTATCCTCTCACTCACTCACTGTTAGGCCCCATACACACGGGAGTATTTATCCGCGGATACGGTCCAGCGGAACGTTTCCGCGGATAAATCCTCTCGAGGATTTCAGCAGATTTTAATGCGATGGAGTGTACTCACCATCGCATTGAAATCCGCGCCGAAATTCTCTGGCGATGACGTGTCGCGCCGTCGCCGCGATTATGACGCGGCGACGTGCGCGACGCTGTCATATAAGGAATTCCACGCATGCGTTGAATCATTGCGACGCATGCGGGGGATCCCTTCGGACGGATGGATTCGGTGAGTCTGTACAGACCAGCAGATGGATTTGTTCTGCATGTCAGCGAATATCCGATCTGCTGGAATCCATCCCAGGGGAGATATATCCGCGGATAAAGATCCGCTGGCGTGTACACACCATAGGATCTATCCGCTGAAACCCATTTGCTGGGATTTATCTGCGGATGGATTCTATGGTGTGTATGGGGCCTGAGGGTAGTGGATGCTCGAAGTTCGAAGTGGCAGCACTCCTCCTCTTCCAAACTCCCTTCCATCCTCTGGCGCTACGCTGGGTGGGGCCTAGAAAGCTCCTGTCAGCCAGGGATACCTGACAAGGAAGTGACAGTGTTGGTGGAATACTTTCCGGCCGTGTGCAGGAGTGCACTCGGCACACTCATACCGCTTTGCTGCAGCTCTGCAAGTGTAGCACTGTGTAGTGGCAGCCGGCGGTGGTATACAGTGTCTTGCCCCTGTGGCCTTTTTACCGGGCAACAAAGCGGCCCAGTCTGCCCCTGGATGTGGGGCCTATTAGAATTCGGATGTTCGCTTGAAAATCCATCCTCTTAAACTCATCATCAATCATCACCCAGAGATGAATATCCTTGTCAATCATGATGAATGATGCCCACTGACCAAATATGGCTATGACATTTTTGGTCTATGAACAGAGCCATAGAATTTCAGTAATGTCAGTCCCCATTCTCACCCTTTATTTATATGGTTGGTGATTCACAGCCAGCAGGTAAATGTGATGTTACTGGTTGAGGGGGAACTCAACCCTCCAATAATTTTCAATCAAGGAATCTGCCATCTTAAACTCTGTTTGATCTGCAACTGCCATGATGATGTTCATGTGATCAGTTATGCCACCAGCCATTAGATGGTTTGACAGTTTGGTTGACAGCACTAACAAATGTGACAGTTAGCATTCCCAGCATGTCAGGAATGTAATTGTTTTTGAAATTGATAAGTTTTGTTCAGTTTTAAAATGTTACTAAACCCACAACAGAAAAATGATTCTGTATATGCAATAAAGCATGCTTGTTATACTTACTGTGGAACCTATGCACAGATCCTCCCCTTATTGGATTGTCTCCAAAACATGTCCGGATAAGACAGTTACTGGAGTCAGGCTGTAACAAAAAGCAAGGAAAGAGGCGCCTCTAAGTGTAGATGTTTTAAGTAATTTAATATATAAATAAGTACAGGCAACTCACATTTGTGAAGTTCAAAATAGGCATTTGTACATAAATTCTTTAGAAGTAGTCATCAGGTCTGTCACTTGTGGTCCTTCTTCTGCTGGGCACTGTGCTGTGGGAAGCTGTCCTTCAACGCTGTAAGGTGTTGAGGCCGGCGGCGGTGGGGAAGAAAGCTTGCAAGCCAGGCAATAGGATGGAAATATTTCAGCAGAATGGCGCTGGTGACGTCACTGGAATGTGACACGTTTCCTGAGCGTACGTACTGCGGTGGCGCAGCAGTTGCGCTCCTTTATCAAGCTAGTTTTAATGGGGTAAAGGAGCTAAATTTATAGAGAGAGGGGGCAATGACAGAGGACGTGTTAGGACGCGAAAGGGGGCGGGACAAGACGGTGGTGATGCTAACGTAAGGCAGGACACTGTGGCAGGGGCGGTGGGTGTGTGGGGGCGTGAGATAGGGCGCTAGAGGACAGCGGTATTGAGCCTATGGGGAAGGGTGAGCAGTGCATGACATGCGGGGGGCGTGAACCGGGGCCAGACAAGACGGCGGTGTTAAGCCTATGGGGAGGGGGGCCAGTGTGTGACGTGCAGTGGAGGGGGAGGAGACCGAGCCGGAAGAGACAATGTTAGCTGTCTCGTAGCCTAAGAAAAGGGGAGTTGAGGGGGGGTCTGGGAGACGCACAGAATAAGGTGTCAGCAGTAAGTGGCACGGAAAGCCATACTGTACTAAATGACTTGGTTGGCCAAATGCAATTTGTATAGCCATAAGAATATTTACAAAATATTAAATATTAAATAGAGGGTGAGGTTTAAAACAAAATTGTTTGGGAATATTTAATTACAATTATTTGGGGAGATGGAAAAGTTATTTAAGGGTATTTAAATATATATATATATATATATATATATATATATATATATATATATATATATATATATATATATATATATATATATATATATATTAACAAATATATTTTAAAACGAAAAATATGAAGGATTAGGTTAGGTCTGATTATGGTTTTAATTTATTTTGTTTTGTTATTGGTGAGTGGAGGGGTAACTATGTGAAGGGGATGGGTGGGAGGGTGAGAGGTTAAATGTGCATGGAGGATGTACATGCACATATGGGGGGGGGGGGGGTCAGGCTGCACATGCTCAGTTTGGTGTGTATAGCTAGAGAATTTTTTTCTTCTTGGGAGAGTGCATGTGATCAGCACAGGGCCAATTAGCACTGTCCAGACAAAGGGTCTGGGTTTAGTAACACTTAACGTTTGTTGACAGCACCCCTGCATTCTCAACCCCTTCATGCCACCTTCCAGCAGCCCTTTAAGTGGGCTTAACTACCCAAGAGACAGCATGATGGCTTCTATTTTATTATTTGTTGTGATTTGCCCACGGAATGGGCTCCTGATCAGAAGACATAACAGAGAGCTGTCAGTGACAGCTTGGTCAGTGTGCTGGGAGCATGCAGTGTGTGCATGCTCAGCACACAATTTCAGGTTGCCATTGACACACATGTGCACTGGCTGAGAGTTAAAATCCAATATTCCTGCCCAGCATGTATGTGTTATGTAGTCGGCAAGAGGTTAACAACCACTGGCAGGAAGGAAGTTGTCTTACATAGTAGTGCTAGAAATACCACTACTATATATGATGTTTAGACCTCACCAAAGAGGTAAACATTTGGGTGTTTGGATCAACAACTGATTAAGTAAAGTTCAGTCCAAGCTTGTGCTAAGCTATGGCTATGGCTATGATATAGCTATGGCTTTGCTTCTCATAAGGAGTTGTTTTATTCTGGATTACTATAAAGATGTGGGAGAGACAGATACACTATATTGTCAAAAGTATTGTGCCTTTACACGCACATGAACTTTAATAGCACCAGTCTTAGTCCATAAGGTTTATTATTGAGTTGGTCCACACTTTGCAGCTATAACACCTTCAACTCTTCTGGGAGCATTAATTTGTCCAAAATGGTATGCTGACGACTTAAGAGTTCCCTTCACTGGAACTAAGGGGTCATGCCCAACCCCTGAAAAACAACCCCACACCATAATCCCCCCTCCACCAAATTATTTCGACCAGTTCACAAAGAAAGGTCCATAAAGACATGGATGCAGGGCCGGCGCTACCACTAGGCAGATTAGGCAGTCGCCTAGAGCGCACTGCCGCCTAGAGCGCAGCCACGGCCGCTGGCTTAACTACACTCTACTGGGAGGAGAGGTTGCCTGGAGCATGTCAATGTGCCTCATCCTCTACCCGGCTGTCAAGCACTATGTGTGTGGCTGCGTGGCAATCAGCAGCACCCTTTGGGAGGCGTGGGCGGCTGGGCATCCATCGCTATAATGGCAGTGAACAGCGAGGGGCCAGCCGACTTGAGCGCAGATAAGCCCGGGATTCGGGAGAAGAGCTCCACCGTGGCACCTCCCCAGGAGACAAGCGGGCACAGCGTACCCCATGCTGCCTTCCAGAGCATGGACTGCTCCAAGTTCCTCTACATGCTCTGATGTGAGGACAGACAGGCTCGCCGCTCACTGGGGGCACAGAGGACGGGCAGGACTCAGGCTGCTGAGCCTGCTGGAGCCACTGGAATTGGACGGATCGTGCAGGAGACTGACATCATTGCATGGAAGGTACTGTCTGTCGTCAAACACACCTGCAGACAGAGACTGGGACAGAGGTGTCTCAAGCCCCCTCCCCTCTTTCTAAGCCCCCCTCTCAGTCCTCCCCTCTCGATCAGCCCCCTCCCTATACCCTCAGCCATCCCTATACTCTCAGCCCTCCCTATACCCTCAGCCATCCCTATACTCTCAGCCCTCCCTATACCCTCAGCCATCCCTATACTCTCAGCCCTCCCTATACCCTCAGCCATCCCTATACTTTCAGCCCTCCCTATACCCTCAGACATCCCTATACTCTCAGCCCTCCCTATACCCTCAGCCATCCCTATACCCTCAGCCCTCCCTATACCCTCAGCCATCCCTATACCCTCAGCCCTCCCTATACCCTCAGCCATTCCTATACTCTCAGCCCTCCCTATACCCTCAGCCATCCCTATACTCTCAGCCCTCCCTATACCCTCAGCCATCCCTATACTCTCAGCCCTCCCTATACCCTCAGCCATCCCTATACCCTCAGCCCTCCCTATACCCTCAGCCATCCTTATACCCTCAGCCCTCCCTATACCCTCAGCCATTCCTATACTCTCAGCCCTCCCTATACCCTCAGCCATCCCTATACTCTCAGCCCTCCCTATACCCTCAGCCATCCCTATACTCTCAGCCCTCCCTATACCCTCAGCCATCCCTATACTCTCAGCCCTCCCTTTACCCTCAGCCATCCCTATACTCTCAGCCCTCCCTATACCCTCAGCCATCCCTATACTCTCAGCCCTCCCTATACCCTCAGCCATCCCTATACTCTCAGCCCTCCCTATACCCTCAGCCATCCCTATACTCTCAGCCCTCCCTATACCCTCAGCCCTCCCTATACCCTCAGCCATCCCTATACTCTCAGCCCTCCCTATACCCTCAGCCATCCCTATACCCTCAGCCATCCCTATACCCTCAGCCATCCCTATACTCTCAGCCCTCCCTATACCCTCAGCCATCCCTATACTCTCAGCCATCCCTATACCCTCAGCCATCCCTATACCCTCAGCCCTCCCTATACCCTCAGCCATCCCTATAGCCTCAGCCATCCCTATACCCTCAGCCATCCCTATACTCTCAGCCCTCCCTATACCCTCAGCCATCCCTATAACCTCAGCCCTCCCTATACCCTCAGCCATCCCTATACCCTCAGCCATCCCTATACCCTCAGCCATCCCTATACTCTCAGCCCTCCCTATACCCTCAGCCCTCCCTATACCCTCAGCCATCCGTATACCCTCAGCCATCCGTATACCCTCAGCAATCCCTATACTCTCAGCCACCCCCCCTCCTTTCTCTCTCAGCCCCCTGTCTTTCAGCCATCCCCCCTCTCTCAGCCCTCCCTATTTTCTCAACCCCCCTCTCTCTCTAAGCCTCTCCCTTTTCTCCTAGCCCTCCCTATTCTCTCAGCCCCCTCCCTATTCTCTCAGCCCCCCATTAGCCCACCTGTCTATCAACCCACCCATCTCTATCAGCCCCCCTCTCTTAGCCCTCCCTCCATTCTTAGCACTCCCTCTCTCAGCCCCCACTCTCCTAACACCCCCTCTCCCTCTCTCTCAGCCCCCCTCTTCCTCTCTCTCAGCCCCCCTCTTCCTCTCTCTCAGCCCCCCTCTCCCTCAGCTCCCCTCTCCCTCTCTCTCAGCCCCCCTCTCCCTCCTACCTCTCTCTCAGCACTCCCTCCTACCTCTCAGCCCCCCCTCCTACCTACCTCTCTCAGCCCTCCCTCCCTCCCTCCTACCTCTCTCTCTCAGCCCTCCCTCCTACCTCCCCCCTACCTACCTCTCTCTCTCAGCCCTCCCTCCTGTCTCAGCCCTCCCTCCTACCTACCTCTCTCATGCCCCCATCTCTCTCAGCCCCCTCTCTTAGCTCTCCCTCCTCTCTTAGCCTTCCCTTCATTCTTGGCCAGCCCTCCCTCTCTCAGCCCCCACTCCCTCAACCCCTCTTCTCTCAAAGCCTCCCTCTCTTACAGCCACCCTCTCAGTCCCCCTCTCTCTTAGCTCCCCTCTCCCCTCCTCCCCAATTAGCTGGTCGTGCCTAGGGCACAAAATTGGCTAGCACTGGCCCTTTTTAGGTAGGTCAGTGTATGTGTCAAGTCACATGTGTTACAAGGGCAAAGGGGGTGGAGTCAGGGGCAGAGCCAAAGTGGGGGGCGGCAAAATTAGGTTTCGCCTAGGGTGTCAAAAATCCTTGCACCAGCCCTGCATGGATGAGCAAGTTTGAGGTCTAGGAACTTGACTGGCCTGTACATAGTCCTGACCTCAACCTGATAGAACACTGTTGGGATGAATTAGAGCAGAGACTGCAAGCCAGGCCTTCTCGTCCAACATCAGTGCCTGACCTCACAAATGCGCTTTTGGAAGAATGATCAAACATTCCCCTAGACACACTCCTAAACCTTGTGGACAGCCTTCCCTGAAAAGTTGAAGCTGTTATAGCTGCAAAGGGTGGGCTAACTCAATATTGAACCCTACGGACTAAGATTGGGATGCCATTAAAGTTCATATGTGTGTAAAGGCAGGTGTCCCAATACTTTTAACAATATAGTGAAAAATCACACCAAAATGTAAGTAAAAATAGACATGACTTGAATTTAGACAATATTTGTTTAGATTGGATTGTTTCTTTAAAAGGCTACAAAAAAAAGAGTAGATGTGTTATCAGTGCTTTAAAATATTATGGGCTAGATTCAGATAGCCCGCCGTAAGTTTGTGCGGGCGTAGCGTATCTCAGATACGCTATGCCGCCGTAACTTAGTGAGGCTGGGGGTGGATTCACAAAGAACCTGCGCCCTAAGTTACAGCGGCGTAGCTTAAATCTGCCGGCGTAAGCGCGCTGAATTCAAATTGTGAAGAGGTGGGCGTGTTTTATGTAAATAAAACATGACCCCACGTAAATGACGTCTCTAACGAACGGCGCATGCGCCGTCCGTGAACGTATCCAAGTGCGCATGCTCCTAATCACGTCGCAAATAGTCAATGCTTTCGACGTGAACGTAATTTACGCAAAGCCCTATTCGCGAACGACTTACGCAAACTACGTAAACAATGCAAAATTTAACGCTGTCCCAACGTCCATACTTAACATTGGATACTCCTCATATAGCAGGAGTAACCTTACGCTGGAAAAAGCCTTACGTGAACGATGTAAAAAAATCCGCCGGGCGCACGTACGTTTCTGAATCGGCGTATCTAGCTCATTTGCATATTCTACGCCAAAATCAACGGAAATGCCACCTAGTGGCCAGCGTAAATATGCACCCTAAGATACAACGGCGTAAGAGACTTACGTCGGTCGTATCTTAGCAAAATTCCGGCATATCTTGCTTTCTGAATACAGAAAAAAGATACGCCAGCGCATCCTAGAAGTTACGTGGCGTATCAACAGATACGCCGACGTAACTTCTTACTGAATCTAGCCCTATGTATTTATAACCAGCTTTACTAACTTTCTAGAAAAAAACTGAGATTGGAAATAATTGTCCATGTGCTGCTGTAATGATTATTATTAATAATAATGATAATAATAATTGTATTATAATTATAGAAACTACTATTGTTAGATATATATCAACAGTTACTGTTATGTTCTGTAAAAAAAAAAAAAGCCAAAGATTGAGTAAAAAAATTCATGTTACAATCTTGAGGCAGCAATTATAGTTTACAATGACATACTCATGAATTTGTTATACATCTACATTTATTTCATGACTGCTAATTTCATTTAATAAATTAAAGGTTTAATCAATTGAGCAATGAGCATCATTAAATAGGTGAGTATTTTAGGTATCTGTTGCCTTAATTAAGGGGTAGCTTCGGTAATTTATGTCATATTATAGGAGCTTTAGTAAAAAACACTATTATGCTTGCTTACTTGATAAATTAAATAATAAAACATGATTAATCATTAATTTGCATGTGTAATGTTTTATTTTTGCTAAACATACATTCTGTGAAATGATTTATCTGTGTCAGATATAGTCATTTCTGTTGTGTCTTTTTTGTTAGTGTGACTATTTTTCTACAACCCTATACTGCAGAACACTATTTTGTCATAGTCATATCATTTAAAAATAATCTGATAGCTTTAATTTTCAAATATTATGCTAATTTGAGGCTTTGTTTGTTGTGTTGTTTAATGATATAGCAGATTTAATTAGATGTTTTCGATGAAATAATTATTGCAGGACTCTGGGAATCCTCTCAAGTGTTTCTTAATTTTGTCTGATAATAACACTGAATGTAGTGCCTGTGTGGGAGTTGTGTTGATTTGTTTATGAAACAGCTATAAAGCAAGAATATTATTTTAATTGTACACTTGTTCAGCATACTTAATTGCCCACACAACTATAGTCAAATAGGCCATAACATATTTTACTGCTTTGATCAAATGGCAATAGTGGTACAAGCTCACTTTTTTTTTTTAGGAACTACTAGTCTGGACCTGACATAGACAGGTGGATCTTATAGGGAAATAGAAAATCTGCCTGTACTTCTGATGTTAATCCCACTGCAGCTTTGCCCATCTAGCTTTATCAAGAAATGAGAGTAGCATGAACTGCTATCTAACCATGTCATATTTCTCCACCCTGAAAACCCCATAAAGATGTGGTTAACCTGATAGCATTTTCCATATATATAGAAAATGAAGGTGCTAAAAACAAGAAAACAAATTCACAATCCCCTGTCCCTGGAATTTATCCTAATCCCACCCAAACTCTAAAGCGGAACCCAAGCCCTAAATATAATCCTTACCACTTCACTTGCCACCTGGCGGTGGTCATACGTGCCGCCCTACTGCATTCATGATCAATTAAAATATTTAACAACATAAAACACACACAGTATTCGTACTAGTTTAGTCCAATCAAGGGTGAAACACTAAAACATTTAGACACCACATACCAAGCAAAGATATTTGAAAAGGGGGAGAGGGAGAAAAAAGGGATTTTAACAGTGTAATAGATACTCATGTAATGATGAGAAAGAACTCGTTATTAGTCCATAGTATATAAAAATACAAATTTTTATTAAGATATTGTCAGGTCACCTGTGGCCAGGTGACAAGTGCACCCTGTTGGGGTCAGAGATGCACCACAGGGTAGTGAACCCTATGGCCGACTGCTACGATCAGAGAGGAAGCGTGAGCCCAAGATTCCCCAGGGCGTGGAGTCTAAGACCCAGTTTTGTGTTCACCAGAGCCTCTGGTGGTGAGGATGGCCTTCGCCGCAGGTGGATCCAGGTCGTGACCCCTGGGGTCCCCAAGGTCACACTCCGCAGGGAGAGAGGGGAAGCAGCAACCAGGACAAGCGATAGTGATGGGTAAGCCGAGGTCGGGGCAACTGGCAGACAAGGGTAAACAGGCCAAGGGTCAGGGAAACAGGCAAACAGGAGAAGTCAGAGACGAGCCAAGGTCGGTACACAGGAAGGTAAACGTAACACACTGCAGACAGGAACAAGCTACCAACAAAGGTTGAACAGCACTGCAGACCTGTAGAGCAACAGTTAATATAGACTTCCTGGGATGGCCTGGGTGGGGCCATACAGGGAGGAAGGTGATAAAAGACAGCCTCTAATGGACACATGAGACGGGTAAGCTGCCAGACTTTATGCATAACCATGACAGATATGAATCTATAAAAAACTAATCCTAGTAAATTTGTACAAAAAAAAAATGATATAGCAACATATGGTGGTCACAGTTTAGCAAGTTATAGTTAAGCCAAGATGTAAAAATCGCACGATCCCGACATGTTTCGCTATCAAAGCTTCTTCAGGGGTATGTGAAGGAAATCCATGCTAATATTTACAACACACAGTATTGTTTTGCGCTTTCAACTAAAAATATCAATCAAATTCATCTGTTGTAAATGTAAACAATCAATAAAACTAATCATTTGATCTATGTGTTCTCCAGGATAAACAGACAAATGTTTGTTTGAGCAATCAGAAATAATAGATAAAATTGATCAATAGCTCTAAAATGAAAAAAATCGTGGGCTTCAGGATTTAAATTATTATTTTATTTAATCAGTTTAGTCACATCAAAGGATTGGGTGCATGTTGATTCTAATATGTGCATGACCTCCATAACATTTAAACTGATATTGAACCTTGCTACCCTTTTGCTATTATTTCAAGCCATACCTACAGTATGCATGCTCTCAGGGCCGCTGATAAGCCAGTACAACTGGCACTGTTGTACTGGGCCCTGGCCAGCAGGGGGGCCCGGACAATCAGAGAATAAAAAAATGCATTATAAAAAATAAAATAAAAGTCCTTCTCCAGCCAGCAACCCCAACCCCCACTCCCCTCTGCGCTGACCTATCTGTGTTTTTCTTCTTTCTGAGTACCATCGTATTGATGTTCTTGTGGGTGTGTGGGAGGGACTATTTTTTCTATTTCGGGTGCATGTCACTTCCTCGTCCGCTCCGCATGCTGGCTCAAGTCCCAGCCTGCATATTCCCTTCCCTGGCAGAGTGATTCATCTCCCTCCACTCATGGCAGTGGCATGACTGACATATACGGGACACAGAAGTCACCATTGCGACTGGGCTCCATGCTGCAGGGGGCCCTTGTGCCCCCCATGCCTGAAATGTTAGAGAGGTGGCTGCCAGATACTCAGCTGGGGTGTAGTGCAGGAGCTCGATCCCAATGTTTACACTGAAAGTGAAAGCAAAGGGAGAGATGCCTTGCAGTGTGTGCTGTGCTCTTTGCCTCCCCTTACAGTGCAGTACCCAGCATGAAGAGTGAAGGTACAGTGCTGCTGCTGACATTTTTTCAAAAAGCAATCTATTATATATATTTGTATGCATGTATGTTTTAAAAATCAGGAGGCAGAGAAGAAGAGGCATCTAACAGACTATAGTAGATGGTAAATTCTCACAGTATCCCTCAGGAGAGGAGACCATAGACCCTTCAAATGCACGGATGTTGTATATACATTAAAAGTGAGGGGCCTTATCTGTTGAGAAAGCATGGCCAAAAATCTGTCATTTTTGTCCCCCTGTTCCAAAAATAAAGTTGCCTGCTTGTAAGCCTGATGTAAATCTAGCCTCATGCCATGTCCCATGTGTAACTGCAGGTCTCCCCCTTGGCAGACAGCTACTGTTTAAGAGGTGTGTGTGTGCATGTTTGTGTGTGTGTATATGTATTTATATGTGTATGCATATGTGTGTGTGTATGTATTTATATGTATGTGTGTGTGTGTGTGTATGTGCGTACATGTATGTGCATGTGTAACTGCATGTCTCCCCCTTGGCAGACAGCTACTGTTTATGAGGTGTGTCTTTGTGTGTGCATGTTCTGTGTATATGTATTTATATGTGTATGTATATGTGTGTGTATGTTTTTGTGTGTGTATGTATATGTGTGTGTATGTATGTGTGTGTATGTATATGTGTGTGTATGTATTTATATGTGTATGTGTGTGTATGTGAGTACATGTGTTTACATGCGTGTGCGTGTATATACACACGTTACTTTTAAACCTGACTCCTTTTTTCTGTACAATCAGAACTGATTTTTTAGAGCGGGTTTAAAAAACCAACAAGAAAATACCTTTTCCTCTGAAAAGCAATCCAGGCTTAGATTGCTTTTCAGAGGCAGTGAAGAGGCAATATATTTCCCCATGACTGGTAAAATGTTGAGAAATACTGATCTCTCCAAGCAGGAATAAGGAGGCAATTACTGAGAGGGTTGTAACTCTTTGTGGTGTTTAGTGCCTAATGACATGTTAGCAAGAAGCCCGGCTAAGGCTCTAACCCGGGCGATCAGGCAGGTAACTGCTGTAGAAGAGTCTGTGGAGGAAGCCAGAGTTAAGTACGGGTGACCAGGCAGGTATGGTAGAAGCAAGTCTGTAATACTAGCCGGGGTCATGGACAGGTAATCAGGCTCGAAAAGAGATAACTAGTCCTTGAGGTAAGCCGGGGTCATGCACAGATGATCAGGCCGATGAAGCAATGATAAAGTCCTTAAAACAATCCAGGTTCATACACAGAGAGCAGGCAGGATAAGCAGAGTCCTTAAAGCAAGCCGAGGTCAATTTACAGGAGAGAGATCTGGGCAGGTCAGGGTCAATCCGGGTCACAACAGGAAATGCTTGGTAACAGGATACAGAGGGAAGCTGAAAGACAATCCAGCAAGTTTAGCATGAACATGAGCAGCCTTTTATAGGCCAGCAAAAGGATTCCTTAACTCACGATATGTGCGTTCCACCGGACCTGCGCCACCCCGCTACATTGCGCATAGGCATGTGCCGGAGCGCCATTCTACCACGCATGCATGCTGGAAAATGCCAATGATGGCAATTGAGGTTTCTGGCATTTCTCTGACAGAAAATAAAAAATATACTAAACACCCACTGACACATCTTATGTGAAGACCCATACCTTAAAAAAACTGTCTTAGAAACCAGTCTGTACTTAGAAGAGCCCAAAAAAATCAAACATTACCTACACCAAACAGACTTAAGAAAATGAAAAAAGAACCCCTCAAGAAATAACTGAATCTCTATCAGGAACCTATAAAGGGCAACGACCATAGCTGCTAACACTCTAGATGCCTAACATGTTCTTTAATATGTAATAGAACATAATTTAAATAAACACCAAAGAAAAGATTCTGATAAAATGAGTTATTACAAGAATATGTTATTTACCTTTCAGAATGCCCCTGTAGACTCCAGTTTACCAAATACCAAAAAAAAAAAATAAGATTTAGAATGGGACAACAAGAATTTTCAAAAAGGCTCTTTAGATAAAAGTGGGGCTGCTTTACTAAAACTGGAGAGTGAAAAATCTGGTGCAGCTGTGTTTGGTAGCCAATCAGTTTCTACCTTCAGCTTGTTCAATTAAGCTTTAACAAAAAATGGAAGCGGATTTGTTTCTTTGCAGAGCTGCACCTGATTTTGCACTCTTCAGTTTTAGTAAATCAACCTCAATATATTCAAGCACTTTACACTCTAGTGATTGATTGATAGGAATGCATTAATAGAAATGCATTAACAACATCTGAAACTTTTGTGTCCTGATGACCGTCACTTCTAATAATAAATCTTTAAATGATTTTAGTCTGTGTTGTGTGATGTTTCAGGCATCAGACCCTTAATTATAAGAGGTTGTAGAGAGTCAGAAAGAGAATGGAAATTTAAATAGTGAAAATGTTAGCAAAGTAAGTTGCAGGGAGGGAGAAATGGAGGGTAAATGTGAGCTAGTTATGATCAGTGAGTAGGAAAGGATTAAAAGCTGAGCTGGTTCACTTCTGGCTCAATTCTGATCTAATTCTAAAAGATTATGAATCTTGAACACACATCCCTAACAAGGTCTTTACTGACCACCCAAACTTAGCGTATTTGCAGCTTAATAAATTAGTATTTAGTAGTTCAAATGATAAATACAGCACTATCCCAAAATAAACATAAATTCAGTAATATTACAACGACAACATTTTTGTGAGACACACACAGCGAAAGTCAAATAGTCCAAAAATAAAGCTGCACTATATAATAAAAAAAAAGTAAAAAACACCCTGCAAAAAAGAGTCCACACGGTTATAAAGAAATCCACAGTGCACTTCCAATCACCAGAATGGTGTGTGATTTACAAAGAAAAGCCTCCACCTCACGAAATAGCCGATTGATGTGCCGATGTCACCGCATTTACGCAGGTCACGAAAGGACAGGCTGCTCAACATTTGCGCCGGCCTGCTTAATCATGTGTGTTTTATACTACTTTTTGTAAGTGCAACCTTTTATATATTAATTGAATTGTTAAGGATTTTAGACTATGGAAGCCTTATCTTTTTTTGGAGTTCTTATATGATCGGGTTCTCCCTTGAGTGGCAGGTGCTCTTCAGCTTGATCCCCCTGGATGAACAAGGGAGTTGGCTGGGTATAATAGCCACAAGCAGCAAAGACCTTCCATAATAGGAGGTTATAAGGAGAAGGAGCTGGTAAGCAGCCATTTTATGTAGGTGGTGTAGGCTTTTCTTTGGAAATCACACATCATTCTGGTGATTGGAAGTGCACTGTGGGATTTATTGTATTTTTTTATTACTGTGTGGACTCTTTTTTGCAGCGTTTTTGCTGTGTTTTTTCCTTTTCTCTTTTCAAATTATATAGCGCAACAATTTTTGGAGTATTTAATAGTTAACAAGCAATAAGTGTGTGTAGCTTATACTATTATATTTTACCATGAAAATAACTATTAACAGACCATTGCACAAAAACATAGGGCCAGATCCACATAGATCGGCACCGGCGCAGCGTATGTGAGATACGCTACGCCGCTGTAACTTACTTTTGGCTGCTTTGAATCCTCAAAGAATTTGCGGCGTAAGTTACGGCGGCGTAGTGTATCTCTGGCGGCGGAATTCAAATCGGCGATTAGGGGGCGTGATTCATTTAAATGAAGCGCGTCCCCGCGCCGAATGAACTGCGCATGCTCCCATTTCAAAATTTCCCGCCGTGCTATGAGCGAAATGACGTCGCAAGGACGTCATTTTTTAAACTTTGACGTGACTTACGTCCATCCCGAATCACGGACGACTTACACAAAAAAATATAAAAATCTAATTTTGACGCGGGAACGACGGCCATACTTAACATGGCAAGTCTAACTATACGCCGCAAAATACCAGCTTTAACTATACACCGGAAAAAGCCGACTAGAGACGATGTAAGAGAATGCGACGGCCGCGCGTACGTTCGTGGATCGTCGGAAATAGCTAATTTGCATGCCCAACGCGGAAAACGACGCGAACTCCACCCAGCGGACACCGAAGTATTGCATCTAAGATTCGAAGGCGTACGAAGCCGTACGCCTGTCGGATCAAACCCAGATGCCGTTGTATCTTGGTTTGAGGATTCAAACTAAAGATACGACGCGGGAAATTTGAAAGTACGCCGGCGTATCAGTAGATACACCGACGTACTCTCACTGTGGATCTGGCCCATAGATGCTATAATTAATAGTAGACATTTTTGAAAATGCAATAAGCTCCTCTATTTGGGCTTTATGCTGCTGCATGCTGATTGCAAAAAGGAATAGATCATTATTAGATCTAGTATATTGGAGAAGCAGGGTTCATGAAAGGCCTGTTCCAGCCTTCCATTCACCTACAATAGATTGCATACAGGAAGCATTGCCTTTCTAGCACTTCAATGTTTTATAAAAACATTGCTTTAATGCACCAGGCCTTGTTTTTTCCTCACACGCCTACATGTGATCCTGGAACACCCTCCTTGTTGTCTGTCACATGTAGAAAGCCTAAGGCCCCATGTACACTGCTGCTGCTAAACGGACGACGTTCAGAGGCAGTTGGACGTTTTTTTCAACTGCCCCTGAACTCATTCAATGCTATCTTATGTGTACATGTACACAGGGTCATTTATAGTCGTTTCTAGGCAGTTGAGTTTAGAGGCTTTTTTTTTTTTTTTAAAGCAAAAAAATGAGTTCAGACGCTGAGTTTTTTTTTGTTATTGAATTTTAGTGTAAATATGAGATCTGAGGTATTTTTGACCCCAGATCTCATATTTAAGAGGACCTGTCATGCTTACATTCCTTGTAATAGGAATAAAAGTGACCCATTTTTTATTTTTTGAAAACAGTGTCAAAATAAATAAAATAAAATAAATACGATTTTTTTTTTAAAGCTTCCTGTCCTGACGAGCTTGTGCGCAGAAGCCAACGCATACGTGAGCAGCGTCCGCATATAAAAATGGTGTTCAAACCCTACATGTAAGGTATCGCCGCGATCTTTAGAGCGAGAGCAATAATTCTAGCCCTAGACCTCCTCTGTAACTCAAAACATGAAACCTGTACAATTGTTTTAACATCACCTATGGAGATTTTTAAGGGTAAAAGTTTGTCTCCATTCCACGAGCGGGCGCAATTTTGAAGTGTGACATGTTGGGTATTAATTTACTCGGCGTAACATTATCTTTCACAGTATAAAAAAATTGGGCTAACCTTACTGTTGTCTTATTTTTTATTTCCCAAAAAGTGTATTTTTTCCAAAGAAAGTGTGCTTGTAAGACCGCTGCGCAAATACGGTGTGACATGTATTGCAATGACCGCCATTTTATTCTCTAGGGTGTTAGAAAAAAAAGTATAATGTTTTTAACTTGTAAACAACATATCTAAAAAAGAGGCTCGGTCCTTAGGTGGTTAAGTAAAAAAATAAAAATAAAGGGCCAGATTCACAGAAAAAGTACGCCGGAGTATCTGCTGATACTCCGGCGTACTTTCAAATTTGCCGCGTCGCATCTTTATTTTGAATTCTCAAACAAAGATACAACGGCATTTGGCTAAGATCCGACAGGCGTACGGCTTTGTGCGCCTTTGGGTCTTAGGATGCAATACTCCGGCGCCCGCTGGGTGGAGTTCGCATCGTTTTACCTCGTCGGGTATGCTAATTAGCTGTTTACGGCGATCCACGAAGGTACGCGCGTTCGTCGCATTCTCTTACGTCGTCGCTAGTCGGCTTTTCCCGTCGTAAAGTTGCGATTGCTATTTAGGTGGTGTAAAAATAGACAGCCCATGTTAAAGCATGGCCGTCGTTCCTGCGTCGAATTTAAATTTTTTTTTTCCGTAAGACGTCCGGGAATAGGAAAGGACGTAACGCACGTCGCCGTTCAAAAAATTACGTCGGTGCGACGTCATTTCGCGCAAAGCACGGCGGGAAATTACAAAACGGAGCATACGCAGTTCGTTCGGCGCGGGAACGCGCCTAATTTAAATGATACACGCCCCATTTGAATCAGGCGGGCTTGCGCCGGACGGCTTTACGCTACGCCGCCGCAAGTTTACAGTGCTTTGTGAATCAAGCACTTGCGCTGAAAACTTGCGGCGGTGTAACGTAAATGACATACGTTACGCCGCCGCATTTGTACCTGAATCTGGCCCAAATTGTTTAGTAAAATCAATAAAAAAAACAAGCAAAAAACAGCAAAAACACCTTTTAAGGCTCCTGTTCCCACTTGCATGCACAAATACAGTAAATGTAAACATGCATGTCTATGAATGAAAACAACAATTGTGCTACACACATACCGATGACCTGTATAGCCTTTTAAATGTTAAGGCTTGACATGTTCTGTATCCATTTAACTGATACAACCTCTTTTTTTATAGTTTACCAAACAATTGGGGAATGTGTTGTGTTTCTGTGCCGTAAACTTAAGTTGCATTGTTTATTCAAAATATGGATGTGATAAATAGAGGGCATAATATCATATTGCAATTACTACCATTTCATTCTCCAGGGTTTCTGCTTTTTTTAGAACATATATCATGTTTTGAGGGTTTTAACTAATCTTCAGGCCTAAAATGAAACTTTCAACATGCTGCAAAAATGAACCTTGCAGTGAACAGGTAAGCAACCCTGTCACTATTATAAACAATTAAAGTGAAGCAATAAATGTAAAATACCTCTGTAAATACTTTCCTGCAGTCAGTGTTACTGATTACCACTCAGATCCCCAGTAGGGATGAGCTGAACTTACCTGGCTTAGGATGGAGGCCAGTTTGGTGCACATTACAGTGCAATACAAGTTTGTGTACAGAATTCTAACCCCGTTATCAATGAGAGCTGAATGTTTGAACCAGTTCTGGACATTTTCAAAGGTAATAGACAAGGTATTGTCAAACAAACGATCATCAATCAAGCAAAAAAAATCAAAATAAAAATATCTAAAATATTTTGTTTGTTAGGGAACAGCAAAATTATAAATTCTTAAAGTGAAACGTAAAAATTGCAAAGGTGGTGAATCTGCATGATGCATACAACCTACTGTAGTGGAACTGACATTTATAACAAAAAAAGTATTCGGACAATTGACAGATTTAGCCGCTTTACTTCTGTTTGTAAACAAACAGCTGGGGAATCCCTTCATCTATACCAGACCCGTGTCCTAGAGCAGGGGTCTACAAACTTTCTGAAACAAGGGCCAGTTTACTGTCCTTCAGACTTTCAGGGGGCCAGTGGGAACATTGCCCCATCATTACTGTCTTCAGGTAGGAAAAGTGCCTCATTGTTGGCATCAGGGTAAGGAATATTGCCCCATCATTGCTGTCAGTGGGAGGAATATTGCCCCATCATTGCTGTCAGTGGGAGGAATAGTGCCCTATTGTTGGGGTCACTGGGAGGAATAGTATAGATAGAAAAAAGGGCACAAGGGGGTAGGGAAAGTGCTGCTCACCCCTAAAAAAGGTATAAATGGAAAGACTCCCCAGTGGGGTTTTTAGGCAGCAAACGAGTTTGAAGAATGCAACAGAATAACGGTTATGTAAAAAAGTAGAAAAAATATTTAATGGGTAGAAAAATATAAAACAATAAGCTCTGGTATGGTTTACACTGAAAACATATACACATGAAGTATTGCACCAAATTACATGACATCAATTAACATTAATGGTTAATATTCGGGTCAAGTAATTTCTGACGCGTTTCAACCCCTATGAGGGTCTTCTTCGGAGGAAAGTGGGAGGAATAGTGCCCTATTGTTGGGGTCAGTGGGAGGAATAGTGCCCAATTGTTGGTATCAGTAACAGGAATTATGCACCATTGTTGGTGTAGAAGGAATAGTGCCTTAGGTGAGAGGAACAGTGTCCCAAGGGCCTGATAAAGGCAAGCAAAGGGCCACATCCGGCCCCGGGGCCGCAGTTTGGAGACCACTGTCATAGAGAATAATCCCAGAGGCTGCAAACTCTGTTTTATTTTTTTCTGCTAGGCTATATGCACATCTAAGGGGCTGGTTTGAATATTTTTTTCTTATGAGAGCAGAGAACAAACTGAATAGGTAATAAAACCGTATCAGTAATCTAGGACTTTTAATGGTGTGTCGTGTCATGAATAGGTGAGCAATGATACAAGGTACAGAAGGATATATAGAAAAATATCAAAATTTATTATAAATACATGAAAACAAAATATATAAAAAATACAATGATTGAAATCATTGATTGCCCTGTGACAGATAAGATGCGACAAGAATTAGATGAATGGAACAGCTGGTCGCCGACATGTTTCGCACAAAGCGTCTTCTGGGCGCAGCAGTCATCTATGACACACTCTTATCAACAACTGTGGGATGTCGAGCAACGCCAGCTGAGACACAAGAAGCAGGACTGAGGGAAGTTGGAAGAGTGCCCACCGGGCAGGGGCGCGCCTAAGCAGCACCTTCACCCCCTGCGGGAGTCAGATCCGCAGGGTTCTGGGTGATGCAGTACCCTTGGGTAGATTGCAGATATTTATGAAATTGGGTAGTTGGATCTACTCTTGTGATTTAACACCGCTTGATTTCAAATTGGGCCATAGTATTGAACTTAGAGCAAAATGACCAGTAAGGAGGCGCCGTAATGCCAGATCTAGTATGGATAAGAGGTAGTCCCACACCTATTGTGGTGCATCGAATCGGCGTCCTCTCTTGCGCTGGACCTCTGTTGCAAGGCTCCAAGGCGCCAGGAGCCTTGCAACAGAGGTCCAGCGCAAGAGAGGACGCCGATTCGATGCACCACAATAGGTGTGGGACTACCTCTTATCCATACTAGATCTGGCATTACGGCGCCTCCTTACTGGTCATTTTGCTCTAAGTTCAATACTATGGCCCAATTTGAAATCAAGCGGTGTTAAATCACAAGAGTAGATCCAACTACCCAATTTCATAAATATCTGCAATCTACCCAAGGGTACTGCATCACCCAGAACCCTGCGGATCTGACTCCCGCAGGGGGTGAAGGTGCTGCTTAGGCGCGCCCCTGCCCGGTGGGCACTCTTCCAACTTCCCTCAGTCCTGCTTCTTGTGTCTCAGCTGGCGTTGCTCGACATCCCACAGTTGTTGATAAGAGTGTGTCATAGATGACTGCTGCGCCCAGAAGACGCTTTGTGCGAAACATGTCGGCGACCAGCTGTTCCATTCATCTAATTCTTGTCGCATCTTATCTGTCACAGGGCAATCAATGATTTCAATCATTGTATTTTTTATATATTTTGTTTTCATGTATTTATAATAAATTTTGATATTTTTCTATATATCCTTCTGTACCTTGTATCATTGCTCACCTATTCATGACACGACACACCATTAAAAGTCCTAGATTACTGATACGGTTTTATTACCTATTCAGTTTGTTCTCTGCTCTTATATTTTAACCATTAAGGACTGGTGCAGTAGTGTCTGTGTTGGAAACCAACCATACAAACCTCCAAAATATTTTTTTCTTATGGTTTTTCTGTGGGATCCACCTTTAAATCCATACCGGTGGTATAGAGTCTGAAGAGGACCTTGTGCCTTTTTTTTTGGCCTGGGGTCACCTTAAAATTCATTGCGCTAAACTCAATTGTGCACTTGTGTCAAGTATGTGACCAAATATGTGCGGTTAACAAGTGAATCTACACTGGAGGTATAGATTTGTCCTGTGGAATCAGGGGACGCAGTCACCTGTTCCCACTGGACACTGATGTGTGTAAACCCAGTAGTCAAATGACGCTGGGATGTGTCAATCGTGACTGCAAATTGGCAGAGTCAAGGAGCTGTGACTGCCAGTCCCTCCCAGGCAGTGACTGGTGTGAGCCCAAAACAATGCAGTGATAAACAATGTAACACAAATAATAAAAAATATACAAAAATTCCAAAAACCGTGATGGCAATATTGGCTGAGATTAATCACAGAATTAATATTTTGTAAAAAAGTCCATGCAGTCCAAATTTGGAAATTAGATAGATAATAAGTCCATATGGCTATGAAAACACCCGTGAAATTCCAGAAATGCTGTAACTGAAAACCAGATGTGAATCCACCACCAATTGTGCAGCTGCTTACCAGAAATTCAGATCCTGCCGGACCACTATCAACATATCTCTTAACCAAGGTTATTTAAGGCAGTAGTATATCCTCCACTTGCACCGGAACCCAGCCGTATCCAGCGATGGATATAGAAAACAAGACAGAGCTCCACATGGCATAAAATCCGGGTGATTTATTTAAAATAACATAGGTTGAATATACAACTCACATTTTGTAGATAAAAAAACAGCAATTGGCCTGTAACGCCGGCCGGACGTATCCAGGAACAACAGCCACTCGTTTGGAGAGATGAGGGGGATGGCGTCCACACGTCACTCACTCCACCCGACGCGTTTCGTGACAAGATCACTTCTTCTCGGGGTACCCGTCGGGTGGAGTGAGTGACGTGTGGACGCCATCCCCCTCATCTCTCCAAACGAGTGGCTGTTGTTCCTGGATACGTCCGGCCGGCGTTACAGGCCAATTGCTGTTTTTTTATCTACAAAATGTGAGTTGTATATTCAACCTATGTTATTTTAAATAAATCACCCGGATTTTATGCCATGTGGAGCTCTGTCTTGTTTTCTATATCCATCGCTGGATACGGCTGGGTTCCGGTGCAAGTGGAGGATATACTACTGCCTTAAATAACCTTGGTTAAGAGATATGTTGATAGTGGTCCGGCAGGACCTGAATTTCTGGTAAGCAGCTGCACAATTGGTGGTGGATTCACATCTGGTTTTCAGTTACAGCATTTCTGGAATTTCACGGGTGTTTTCATAGCCATATGGACTTATTATCTATCTAATTTCCAAATTTGGACTGCATGGACTTTTTTACAAAATATTAATTCTGTGATTAATCTCAGCCAATATTGCCATCACGGTTTTTGGAATTTTTGTATATTTTTTATTATTTGTGTTACATTGTTTATCACTGCATTGTTTTGGGCTCACACCAGTCACTGCCTGGGAGGGACTGGCAGTCACAGCTCCTTGACTCTGCCAATTTGCAGTCACGATTGACACATCCCAGCGTCATTTGACTACTGGGTTTACACACATCAGTGTCCAGTGGGAACAGGTGACTGCGTCCCCTGATTCCACAGGACAAATCTATACCTCCAGTGTAGATTCACTTGTTAACCGCACATATTTGGTCACATACTTGACACAAGTGCACAATTGAGTTTAGCGCAATTATCCCCCCTTTTTCCACTTGTTCATAATTTGTTTATACACAATTTAATCGCTGCTTATCAATCTCAACCTATCATCTTAGCGCAGTTGTTCCCAAAATTTTCCTACCTTAAAATTCATATCAGACCTGAAGGACCTGTGTTGCCTCTCTGGCCCGGTCCCCCAAATGTCCTCTCTGTGACTGGCTTCTTCACTCCAAAGTTACATACGTCCACCAGTCCTCTTCTACCTGTGAAATCATCCTCTGTTCTGGTAACATAAAAAGACACTGAAAACAACCAATAACTGCGCTGCATACGACCCAGTCATAAATAAATTGTGAATATTTTACATCACTTTAATTACATTTTACTGTCACCATTTTTACATCAAGAAGCAAATAGCTCCAAAGTTCTGCAGGAAAAATGTCTTATTTCTGTGCAGCACAGGTATCTGAGGATGGTTTCATCATAAGTCATGTTGTTCTATTTTTAGATCACATGTGTGGGAGAAAAAATATTATTCAATTATTTCAGTATCTTTGTTCACTTATCAAGCTTTTTTCTCTGATTCACATTATCTTTTTCTCCACAACAACCTCTGAATATTTTCTTTTGTTAGCAAGAGAAAAATCAAACATTTACAAAAAAATGAGCTATTGATGCCAGAGTTAATAACTCATGTATTGTAAGAGCAGGTAAGTTTTGAGATGGCTTATTACTAATGATTTCTATTTCAATCCCTGCATATTACAAGAAGCAGCTGCTCTCCTCTGTATCTCTAATTGAAGAAAGATGTGTATTGCCAAATCAAGAGTTCTTGCTGTCAATGGGAGATACCTATCACTTTCAATGCAATCACTTGTAAAGCATATCAGCTTAGGAGCTGCCTGACAATTCCTGTCATGTTTATTAATAAAAAAAAATTTTGAATCAGGCAGTTAAAAATATTGTGTACATAATAAGGATTCAGATGCCTTCTTCTGATTTGCAGAATATTATTATTTTTATTATACAGGAGTTGTACAGCGCCCACAGTTTGCACAGTGCTTTACAAAAATACACTTACAATACAATTTAAGGAAAGCTTAGGGGGATGCTATATACAAAATGTAATATATATATATATAGATAGATAGATAGATAGATAGATAGATAGATAGATAGATAGATAGATATCTAGATCTATCTATCTATCTAGATATATAGAGAGAGAGAGATAAAGATAAGATAGATAGATATATATTGACATATATCTATATATATATATATATATATATATATATATATATATATATATATATATATATATAAAAATAGATATATATATATATATATATATTAGGCCCCGTACACATGTCCGAGGAACTCGACGGGCAAAACACATCGTTTTGCTCGTCGAGTTCATTGTGAAGCCGCCGAGGATCTCGGCGAGCCAAGTTTCCCCGTTGACTAACGAGGAAATAGAGAACATGTTCTCTATTTGGCCCGACGAGATCCTCGTCGGTTTCCTCGGCCGAAAGTGTACACACGGCCGAGTTTCTCGGCAGAATACAGCTCCGATCGAGTCTGGCTGAATTCTGCCGAGAAACTCGGTCGTGTGTACGGGGCCTTAGACATGTGCATTAATTTTCGTCCGAATGCATTTTCATCCGAATTTCGGGTATTTTCGTTATCGTTTTAACAAACGAAAATGAACGCGCAGAATCCGAAATCCGAAAGATCTGACATAAAAAAATGCTTTATTTTCGTTTTCATTGCTACAACAGTTCGATATAGATAGGAGATTCGACATGACGCTGACAATAGCAATCTGCGTCTATCGAACCTGTGGTCGAATGTGCCTAACCTTAACTCTATTAGTCCAAGATCATTCTACGTAGAGAGGAAAGATTTGACATAGACAGAAAAGATTCGACATTATAGAGACAGTGTTGGGGTAGACTATTCAACATGAACAATGAAGATTCGACGAAGCAGCGGAAAACATACAAATGTCTAATCTGTCATTGAAGGCTTATGGTGTCTGTCAAAAGTTCTAAGAAGATTCGACGGAGCAGCTAAACTGTACGACGGCGCAATTGTACATTTCCGATCAAATGCTCCGCCCACAATCTATCGAAGAATTGGAATGTTGGTTGACTAGTAATAATGATATATAATTATTACTAGTGTAATACAACATTAGAATTCTTCTATAGTTTGTAGGCGGTACATTCGCCCGAAAATATACGATTGCGGCGTCGTACAGTTTAGCTGCTCTGTCGAATCTTCTTGGAACATTCGACAGATACCATAAGCCTTCAATGACTGATTCGACCTCAATTAATTTGGATTTTCGGACGAATGCATTTTTAAACAAAACAAAATAAATAAAAACGAATTTCGGAAGTAACTAAATAAATAAATTTTTCGGACAAAAACGAAATTCCAAAACAAAATATTTCAGTGTGCACATGTCTAATATATATATATAGATATATATATATTTAGATATATATTTAGATATATATAGATGTATATACTGTATATATCTATATATAGATACATATATATATATATATATATATAAAAAACATTACATCTGTATCTAGATAGATAGATAGATAGATAGATAGATAGATAGATAGATAGATAGATAGATAGATAGATAGATAGATAGATAGATAGATAGATAGTAAACACTATATTATTTATATATATTTTTTATGAAAATATATATGTTTTTTTATTTATTTTATTTAGTTAATCACATTGATATGCTCACAGCAGACACATGCTGTACACTTGTATTTAAAAGTGATGGTAATGCTCTGCCGGACTCCTTTTCCTGCTGTTGGCAGAGCCATAGCATTTGTGGTCATAAAATGATATAGGTATGGCCACAGGATGCTCTAGTTCAGTGGCTTTATAGGCTTGCAATCTAGAATGCACCTCGCCTCAACACACTCGTAGTAGGGAAAACTGGGGTTGTGGCTATTCATCAGCTGAATATTTCCATTTTACACTGTCATTCCTTGAATAGTAAATCTGCATGTAATAACTCATCAGCCATAGTGGCTCACATGTCCAGAAAGGCATGCAAATACCTTCTGTCTAAGAAGCCTCTATTGTGTAATGCACTGGAGTGTCTTCCATTCTTTTTTGCCCACCTCACCATGCACAAATTGACACTCTCATATAGTATATAGGTTTGAAGCATACTAAATCCCTGTAGGACCTTTGCTGTGGTCACCCTACCCCATCAAAAACTGTCTAAAATGTCATAAAGGACCAAGAAAATTATGCACCACTTAAATTAATCTACAATCAGTAACATCAGCACAGATTTATTTAATAATATTGTATTTGCAGATAAAGAATTAAATCACATAAATTAAATAAATAATGACTCAGTTCATCCAAATCTCTCTCTTACTCCTGTTGCCATGTAAATGTACATGAAGCAGAAAATTGGATATGAGTGTAAATAGACAGTAATGACTTTATATTCTTAAAATATCATTTGTAACAATGTATTTGGTGAAAATGATCAGCGGGATGCTAATCGCTGTGTTATTGATGCAGAAAAGGGAAAGTATGAGTTGATCAGAACAAAAAAAACATTTAAAGTATAAATTCTAAGCAGGTTTTTTAATATACTTTGCAAAGCCAACAAACTTGTTCCAATTTGTCTTTTTTTATTAATAAAGTTTTTGTTAAAGTTTTACTAAGCCAGTGAATCCATTAAAACTCAGCTTTGGTCATATATTAAAATGTCTTTTGTTTAAGTTACCATATATACTCGAGTATAAGCCAAGTTTTTCAGCCCAGTCACCTTTTTGCGCCTGATCTCCCGGATTTGGGGACCCGGTACTGGCCGGTTGTTGGTCCCCTGGACCCCAAACTTGACACACATGTAGCTCCACTCTTTCTCTAAAAGTGTGCAAAGTTTGTTGTTGGGGACGGGAGCACCGATTTTTCAAAGCCGGGCACCCGTTCTATAGACTCCCATGTTAAACGTCAGTCTAGGCATGGACACAGTGAGGCATGGGCCTCCATAGACTCCCATGTTAAACGATAATTTCTCCGGTGAATTTGGGGACCTGGTACTGGCTGGCCATAGGTCCCCTGGCCCAAAACTTGGCACATATATATATCTCAATTTCTCCTCTACTAGTGTGCTAAGTTTGTTGTCTGGGGGACCTACTGCTGGGGAGAATTTTTTAAAGCTAGGCACCCCTTCCATAGACTCCCATGTTAAACGTCAGTCTAGGCATGGACACAGTGAGGCATGGGCACAGTGAGGCCGCGTACACACGGTCGGTCCAAACCGATGAAAACGGCCTGAAGTCCAGTTTCATCGGTTCAAACCAACCGTGTGTACGGCCCATCGGTCTGTTATAGAACTTGCTTTAAAATCGAACCGATGGACGGCTGACCATCGGTCAAAACCGATGGTTAGTACACAAAAGCATCGATTCAAAACCCGCGCATGCTCAGAATCAAGTCGACGCATGCTTGGAAGCATTGAACTTCAATTTTTTCAGCACATTCTGTGTTTTACGTCACCGCGTTCTGACCCGATCGGGTTTTGAACTGATGGTGTGTACGCACATCAGACCATCAGTCTGCTTCAGCGGTAAACTGATGAAAACGGTCCGTCGGACCATTCTCATCGGATGGATCGACCGTGTGTACGCGGCCTCAGGCATGGACACAGTGAGGCATGGGCACAATGAGGCATGGACACAGTAAGGCATGGACACAGTTAGGCATGCACATGGACACAATGAGGCAAAGTGAGGCATGCAGATGGACACCCTAGGCTTATCTCGAGTACTCGTTTTCCCATTTTTTTGTGGTAAAATTAGGTGCCTCGGCTTATATTCGGGTCGGCTTATATTCGAGTATATATGGTATGTCCTAGATTAAAAAGAAAAAACAGAATGTGTTTTAATTGCTTTTGGTAAAGTAGCAGCATTTGTTTTATATTAGCCCTCTGCAATTCAGCATTCATAGTGAGAGAGAAGGGGCCAGCTGTGTCAGCCAATGAGTCTTTATTACTTTGCACAGTGTAGTCAGTTTAACACAGGGTATTTCCCTACAGAGTAGAGAGTAGAGAAACGGCCTCATCATCTTGCTTCTGTTCCTTTACTGTCCAATCAGCAATCTAGTTCAGGGATCTAATATCAATATTAAAAATAGCTGTTTGACCAAAATTCTGATTCAAAGTGGACGTAACATAAGATATATTTTTTTATGCATGTCAGGTTAGGTTTAAAGCGTAACTCCACGTTTGTTGAGAAAAAAAACTTTCCCCTCTGGGTGATCTATATACATTACAAGGATTTCAACAAAATTTGTTGTAGATTCCTACCTTTTGTTATTCTGAAGAAATCCCTCTGTGTTTGTCTGTGTCCCTATGTGTTTGTCTGTGGAAACGTGAGTCTAATGGCAGTAGTTTCATAATTATTAATCAGCTGTGCACCTACAGGGCATAAGGAAAGCTGCTGGGTCTGTATCCCTTTAAATTCAATTTTTGTTGTCGAAGATGCCTGAATTCTGACTTTTATCTTAGGGAAGACTTCTGGAAAATTCAGTGAGCCTATCACATAAGCAGAAAATTATGTGTTTTTTTTTTTTTTGGGGGGGGGGGGGCGTTCTGTACACATTCTGTGTACAGAACAACTGTAGGTAACCATATTGCATTTCATTTTCAGAAAATTACAGAGCTGCAGATTGAAAAGGAAAGGTAATTTTTAATAGCATTCAATTACAATATGACTTTTGTTGTAATTTCCTATGCTATATTATTTTTTCTTTATTTGCTATTTTTTCCCACAAATGTAGAGCTACCTTTCTTAAAATTAAAACTTTCAAATCAAATTCTCCCAGTGTAATCCAGTTTTAGTGATACATATTATCACTAAAGTTGGATTACACTGGAAGAATTTATTTTAAAATATTTTCATTTTAAGAACGTTTCTTTCTAATCATTAGTGTGGTTAAATTGATGTCTGTTTTCGACAGGAGTGACAATAAAATTTGAAGTCAGAGTGGGATGGAAAAAAAATTCTATAACTAACTAATTTTTAACAGGTTATGTGTTTTTTTGTTTCACTAAATTCCATTCTTTACAAAATCAAATGGTAAAAGCAAATACATTTCTGTAGTACTTTTGAATGACATTTGTCAAGTCATTGAATGTACTAAGAATTTTTGTATGAATTTTCAGGATGTTCACATAATAGTTTGTTCGATAATCCGCTATGTATGGCTATGTACAGTATGGCCAGCTTTGCAGGTATTTATTATCCCTGAAATTGATCACAGTACTCCCATTGAAAATGCTGTAATTTACTTATCTTTTATGAAGACCAGTGCCATCTTTATTTAAGCACCATCCACGGTTCATCATTTACTTCCTGTACTAAGATGTCAGCCTAGATGTGATACAGTCATGTAAATCCTTGTACCTGTGCAGAAGCTTTTGTGTTGTTTGGAATACATATCTAACGCAGCTCAGCTTCCTGCTCCAGTCTTTTCGTAGGTAGCCATTGTAAAAATACATACAGGTAGCTCTCATATAGCTACAAAAGTCTTATTTCTCTTACCAACTCCATGCTACCACTGTTAGAATACTACACCGTGGAGTGGTCACAGGGGAGGGAAGAGTAAGGAAATGTTTATTTCTGCCTGGAGCATGGTGGCAAAGGAAGGATGGAAGATAAGAAAAAATATGTTTTTTTTAGCAAGGTTAGCATGTGTATCTCTGTTTTAGCAATGTATTAGATTACATATTTCAGCTCTTATATTACTTTTTAATCTTTGTAATAAAAATGCAAATGCAGATCATTTATGACAGCACAGGTCAGTGGAAAAGCTTATTATGATATATACAATTTTGACGCATATTTTCTAAAGAGCTAACACCACCCATGTATTAATGCCACTAGACCAAATTTGTATTGCGAAAGCTGAAACATAATGCCTTCTAATTTCAGTGTTTAAAGGACAAACTATTTGGAGGGTCAGCCAAGTGTCAATGTTGAAGGGAAGTATGTAAGATCAAACAGAGATTAAGGTGGAAATATATTTAAATCGTCCAAATGTAACACTAATAGGATTATTGAATAATAGGATTATAAATATTAAATCTTTAGTTTATTAATAGCACTTGGTAAATCTAACAAGAGTTACAATGACAAAAAAGGCAAAAAAATTAGCTTCTAAACATCTTGAAAGGATTTTATATTACAGGCTATAATGAGCTTGCATTTAATGGCTTCTGTAATGCAAGTTTAAACTCTGGATATTTAGAAAAAGGAAGAATTCAAACAGCTAGTACTTTTCTATTGCACATATGCCAACACATTTCAAAACAATGTGTCATGGTTTGGAGACATTTATAATGTTGCTATGTTGTCAAAATAAATATCAGTGATAAGCTTTTACCAACATGAATAGAACATAAATAAAATAGGAAAATGGTTCTTTTTCTTTATTCTCTGCTTTCTTACAGTCAGATATAGTCCTTGCAGTTGCTCTATGTGAACATCAAACCACATTTGTGATGCAGTTTGTTGCCGAGTACATCAGCCGCTTTATGGTGAGTGCATCGACAGACAGCACAGTAATGGTACAGTAATGAACCATAATCATAGGCATGCACAGAGGGTGTGCCAGGTGTGCCTGAGCACACCCTAATTAACCCATGCAGTGCAGATTCCCCCTGCTTATATTTCACCAATCCTACAAAAAAATAATACAAAAAATAATACTACAAAAGTAGAAATAAAATTGTATAAAATGATACTAAATTCAAATAATAAAAAATAAAAACCTACTGACACCATCCACTGCCCAACTGACACATCCAATGCTCTGCTGACATTGGGGGTTATTTACTAAAGGCAAATCCACATTTCACTACAAGTGCACTTGGAAGTGCAGTCACTTTAGATCTGAGGGGGACATGCAAGGAAGAAAAAAAATAGCATTTTAGCTTTTACATGATTGGATAATAAAATCAGCAGAGATTCCCTTCATTTCATATCTACCCCTCAGATTTACAGCGACTTTCAGTTGTAGTGCAAAGTGGATTTGCCTTTCTTAAATAACCCCCATTCTCTACTACCCTACTACACGTTAAAAATATTTACACACACATAGGGGGTTATTTATGAAAGACATATGCACTTTGCACTACACGTGCGCTGAATGTGCACTTGGAAGTGCAGTCACTGTAGATCTGAGGGGGACATGCAAAGAAAATAAAAACAGTATTTTAGCTTGCACATGACTGGATGATAAAATCAGCAGAGCTTCCCCTCATTTCAGATCTTCCCCTCAGATCTACAGCAAGTGGATTTTCCTTTCGTAAATAGCCCCCATAGTGTATTATTTAAATTAAATGGCGTGCGCATTTACGTGTAAATTCTTTTTATTAAACTTATAAGGGGCAGATCCACAAAAGGATTACGCCAGCGTATCTACTGATACGCCGGCGTAATTTTAAATTTTCCGCGTCGTATCTTTGTTTTGTATCCACAAAACAAGATACAACGGCATCTGGGATCGATCCGACAGGCATACGTCTTAGTACGCCGTCGGATCTAAGCTGCAATTTTTTGGCGGCCGCTAGGTGGCGTTCCCATCGAAATCCGCGTTGAGCATGCAAATTAGCTAGTTACGGCGATCTACGAACGTACGTCGGCCCGGCGCATTTTTTTTACGTCGTTTTCGTTTGGCTTTTTCCGGCGTATAGTTAAAGGTGCTATATGGTGGCGTACTCAATGTCAAGTATTGCCGTCGTTCCCGCGTACAATTTTGAATTTTTTACATCGTTTGCGTAAGTCGTTTGCGAATAGGAATTTGCGTAGAATGTCGTAAGCATTGGCTTGTTCCAGTTAAATTTCGAGCATGCACACTGGGATACCCCCAGGGACGGCTCATGCGCAGTTAAAAAAAACGTTGTTTACGTCGGGTCACAACGTATTTACATAAAACACGCCCCCATTACATCCAATTGAATTCCGCGCCCTTACGCCGCAAGAGATACACTACGCCGCCGTAACTTACGGCGCAAATTCGTTGAGGATTCAAAACAAAAAAGTAAGTTACAGCGGCGTAGTGTATCTTAGATACGGTACGCCTGGCGCACTAATGCGCCGTTGTACGTGGATCTACCCCATAAGTGTATACCATCAAACAAAGCCTATCGGGCATACCCAGGCTTAGGTAATAACATAAACAATCACATACAATAGCAACCATTGCCCTCTGCAATGCAGCTTTTAATAATAAAAAAAAACGGAAAATGTCATAGATGAAATGACGATGCTTCCAACAGGAAAATAACAGCCGGCCTGAATTAATATGGTGTATCATTAGATGTGACCATGTCAATAGAGGCTATCCAAACATCCTAGACCATTGAGATTTTTTTGGGGCATTCCCTTGCTTCATAAGTAAACTTGCAGTGGGGATCGAAAGTTTGGGCACCCCAGGTATAAATTTGTATTAATGTGCATAACGAAGCCAAGGGAAGTTGGAAAAATCTCCAAAAGGCATCAAATTACAGATTAGACATTCTTATAATATGTCAAAAAAAGTTAGATTTTATTTCCATCATTTACACTTTCAAAATTACAGAAAACAAAAAAATGGCGTCTGCAAAAGTTTGGGCACCCTGCAGAGTTAATATCTTGTACTGCCCCCTTTGGCGAGTATCACAGCTTGTAAACGCTTTTTGTAGCCAGCCAAGAGTCTTTCAATTCTTGTTTGAGGTATCTTTGCCCATTCTTCCTTACAAAAGTCTTCCAGTTCTTTGAGATTTCTGGGCTGTCTGTCACACACTGCTCTTTTAAGGTCTAGAGATAGATTTTCAATTATGTTGAGGTCAGGAGATTGTGAAGGCCATGGCAAAACCTTCAGTTTACGCCTCTTGATGTAATCCCCCATTGATTTTGAGGTGTGTTTAGGATCATTATCCATTTGTAGAAGCCATCCTCTCTTTAACTTCAGCTTTTTCACAGATGGAATCAAGTTACCATCCAAAATTTGCTGAAATTTTATTGAATTCATTTTTCCTTCTACTCTACTCAGTTCCCTGTGCCACTGGCTGCAATACAACCCCAAAGCATGATTGATCCGCCCCCATGCTCTACAGTTGGACAGAGGTTATTTTCATTAAATTCTGTGCCCTTTCTTCTCCAAACGTACCTTTGCTCATTCCGCCAAAAAGTTCTATTTTAACCTCATCGGTCCACAGAACTTGTTTCCAAAATGCATCAGGCTTGTCTATATGTTTATTTGCAAAGTTCAAACACTGATTTTTGTGTTGAGGACGTAGAAGAGGTTTTCTTCTAATGACTCTTCCATGAAGACCATATTTGTACAAGTATCTCTTTATAGTGGAATTGTATACCACAACTCCAGTGTCTGCCAGATCTTTCTGGAGGGATCGTGCAGTGAAACGTGGGTTTTGAATTGCTTTTCTCACAATCCTGCGAGCTGTTCTGTCTGATATATTTCTTGGTCTTCCAGATCATGCTTTAACTTCCACTGTTCCTGATGACTGCCATTTCTTAATTACATTCCGAACAGAGGATATAGACATCTAAAAAAGCTTTGCTAACTTCTTATAGCCTTCTCCAGCTTTGTGAGCGTCAACTATTTTCAGTTTCAGTTTTCTAGACAACTGCTTAGAAGAACCCATGGTACTGATTGTTGGGGCAAGGTCAGATGAGTCTGGGCATTTAAAACCTTTGAGATTGACATCACCTGGTCTTCCCAGATGATGATTGAGAACAATCCATGACACTGGCAGGTCTCAGCTTTGCAAAGGGGGCAGTGCATGCTATAAATTCTGCAGGGTGCCCAAACTTTTGCAGACGCCATTTTTTTGTTTTCTGTAATTTTGAAAGTGTAAATGATGGAAATAAAATCTAACTTTTTTTGAAATATTATAGAAATGTCTAATCTGTAATGTGATGGCTTTTGGAGATTTTTCCATCTTTCCTTGGCTTCGTTATGCACATCAATACAAATTTTTACCTGGGGTGCCCAAACTTTCGATCCCCATTGTATATAATGGGACTGGTGCAATAAGTAAGCGCTTCCAGAGATCAGTTGTAGGTGCCTGCGGGGACTTACAGTTTGAAAGGATGGCCTTACGTGCATTAGACATGTGCACACTGAAATATTTTGTTTCGGAATTTCGTTTTCGTCCGAAAAATACATTTATTTAGTTGCTCCCTTAAAAAATGCATTTGTCCGAAAGTCCGAATTAATTAAGGTTGAATCTGTCATTGAAGGCTTATGGTGTCTGTCGAATGTTCTAAGAAGATTTGACGGAGCAGCTAAACTGTACAACGCTGCAATTGTACATTTCCGATCAAATGCTCTGCCCACAAGCTATAGAAGAATTGGAATGTTGGTTGACTAGTAATAATAATATATACTTATTACTAGTGTAATACAACATTAGAATTCGACTGGAAATATACGATTGCAGCGTCGTACAGTTCAGCTGCTCCGTCGAATCTTCTTGGAACATTCGACAGATACCATAAGCCTTCAATGACTGATTCGACCTTCGAGCTAAACTGTACGACGCAGCAATTGTACATTTCCCATCAAATGCTCGGCCCATAAGCTATAGAAGAATTCTAATGTTGTATGACACTAATAATAATTATATTTATAAATTATTATTACTAGTCAACCAACATTCAAATTCTTCTATAGCCTATGGGCCGAGCATTTGACCGGAAATGTACGATAGAGGCGTCATACAATTTAGCTGCTTGTCGAATCTTCTTAGAACTTTCGACAGACACCATAAACCTTCAATGACAGATTCAACGTTTGTATGTTTTTTGCTGCTTCGTAGAATATTCGTCGTTCATGTCGAATGGTCTATTCCAACTCTGTCTCTATAATGTCGAATCTTTTCTCTCTATGTCAAATCTTTCCTTTCTTTAGAATAATCTTGGACTAATACAGTTAAGGTTAGGCACATTTCACCACAGGTTTGATAGACACAGATTGCTATTGTCAGCGCCATGTCGAATCTTCTATCTTTATCGAACTGTTGAAGCAACGAAAATGAAAATAAAGCATTTTGATATGTCTCATATTTCTTCTTCTTCTTCTTCTTCTTCTTCTTATTATTATTATTATTATTATTATTATAATACAGCATTTATATAGTGCCAACAAATTGCGCAGCAGTTTACAACATGAAGGCAGACAGTACAGTTACAATGCAATTCAATACAGGAGGAATCAGAGGGCCCTTAGAACTTACAATCTATAACAGTGGTTCTCAACCTGTCTAGTGGCGTGACCCCTTGATAAAATTTCCCAAGTTGTGGAGACCCCTAACGGTAAAATTATTTTCCTATCGTGGGTTGTCGGCACCCAAGGTAAGACAAGTAATTTGCACCCCTAATTTGAGTCCCTTCCACTTGTACAGTAATGAAACTCCTTATAGTACATTTTAGGATGTACCACTATTTCTCTTTGTTCTCCTTTCTTTCCCTTTTACCTCTCTCTATCCTAATTTCTTGTTTGTTATCCCCATCCCTCTCTAGATGTCTTTCTTGTTCTTTCTCTTATTCTTTCTCTCCCTTTTTCTTTGTTCCTCCTCCTCTTTTTCTCTCCCTTCCTTGTATTCTCTATTTTTATTCCTTATCTTACTCCCTGGTGGGGAGTATGGAATCAGCGGCAGTGCTGGCAGGGAATTGGGATCAGTGGCAGTGCTGGTGGGGAGTTGGGATCAGTGGCAGTGCTGGCATGGAGTTGAGATCAGTGGCAGTGCTGGTGGGGAGTTGGGATCAGTGGCAGTGCTGGTGGGGAGTTGGGATGAGCCAACTTAGGTGCTCTTGATCAAGGCCATCTGCTGATCTGAAAACTGTAGTGGGGACTTTTAAAGGCAACTCTAATCACAGGTAGTGTTACTCATTGTGTCTCTGACTTTGTGATTTCTCGTAGCATTGACACCTATGCTGAAATCAGCAGATATAGGGTCTCCTTCAGCCCCTCCCACTTCACATTCCTCACCAGTCAGCTTACCTCTAGTCCCTACCTCCCAGCTATGCCGTGAACTGAATGGACAGGACAGCTGTGAAGAGGCTGAGTGGGCGGTTGCAGGCTTCAGGAACAGCCCAGGTTTTGGGGACCCCTGTAAAATCCTCATTTGACCCCCAAGGGGGTCCCGACCCCCAGGTTGAGAACCACTGATCTAGAAGTAATGAAATCTTTAAAAAAAATATTCTGTACAGTAAAAGATGAGACATGAGACCATGCATATTTTAAATTCTATTATATAAACTGTTTTCCATATGACCAAAACTATTTATTTTCTCATACATTTTTCATTCTCATAATTTTCAGTCATCAGCACCTGCTATTATGCTATATATGATATTTCCAGCCAGTAATTTTTTATTTATTTTATTTTTTTAAACAAGCTCTCCCGAAGAATCAGTTACAGAGATGAGACAAACCATTTACTACTAGCAGCATTGCTTACAATGATCAGTGTTTATTTATTTATGTAAAACCATTCTCTTAACTGCTTATAAAGTATTAGATGGAGTTTGGCTTCATTCTTTAGTGTATTTAAATCTGCTAGTACATCGAATATTCCTCACCCCCCCCCCCAGACCAACCATGCTGTTGTCCAAAGGTGCCCTCTATGCTCCTCCATTTAGAGTAGGGGCACTCTAATACAGAAGGTGTGATACTGGCCAGATCATCTGGTGAAAACAGATTGAAAAAAGCCTATGAAAAGAAAACTGATGCAGCCACCACATCTAGATGCACAATAACCAGCACTTCCACCTAGCAGCATTGGGGTCATTGGTTCAAATCCCAACCACAACATTACATGCCTCAAGTTTGCATGTTCTCTCTGTGCTTGTGTGGGTTTCTGTGGGTATTCTGGTTTCTTCCCACAAGCCAAAGATATGCTGGCAGGTTATTTGGCTCTTGTCTAAAATGTATATATACTTTATGAATGTGAGTCAGGGATGTTAAATTGTAGGCATCTTGGGGACTGGGATCAATGTGAATGTACAAAATATATTTACATGATTGGCACTATATAAATACCTGTAATAAATAAGCTGCAATGTCTTAGGTTTTGGGCTTACTGCTTTAAAATGGCAGGTGAGCTCTCATTATACAAACAAATTTTAAGTGATGACAAAAAACTGTTCCAAAATGTCAGAATAGGTTCTGTTAGTAACTTCATGCTTACTAAGTGGAAGCTTATTTTTTAAAATTAAACTCTTAGAATAGAAATAGCACATAAAAACAAATATTTTTTAGTGATAATTATGTGAGCAACTTGAATAAAATTATATAAAAATAGTTTCTAAGTGATAGAAGTTTTCTGCTGAAGAAAGTCTTAAACTCCAACAACCCGGTATGACATTTCCATGAGAAAAATTATGGCTAAACTCCAGTCAAAAAATGGTTGACTTACTTTAATCAGAGCTGATAATTTCACAGGTCAACAAAGGATACTGATCACAATTATAATTAAGCGAGTCTAGAAAAGAAGATGCTGATCACCAAGGAGATTGATAGTGAGCTGAAGTAAATGTCTAGGCACAAAGCTCCAATCAAATGAAGCACATCTTCCAATTAACCACTTAAGCCCCGGACCCATATGCTGCTAAATGCCCAGAGGTGTTTTTACAATTCGGCACTGCGTTGCTTTAACAGACAATTGCGCGGTCGTGCGACATGGCTGCCAAACAAAATTAGCGTCCTTTTCTTCCCACAAATAGAGCTTTTTTTTATGGTATTTGATTGCCTCTGCGATTTTTATTTTTTGCGCTATAAACAAAAATAGAGCGACATTTTTGAAAAAAAATCAATATTTTTTACTGTTTGTTACAAGAAAAATTGAATAAACTAAATTTTAGTCAAACATTTAGGCCAAAATTTATTTAGCCACATGTCTTTAGTAAAAAAAATCCCAATAAAAAAAATTAGCTTCCTAGCGGCAACAGTGACACTAATACAGCGATCAGAAATATGATCGCTTAGTGACACTGGCAATAGGGAGTGAAAGGGTTAACTAGGGCGGCGATCAAGGGGTTAAAACTTTATTAGGGGGGGTACGTGGCTACCCTGGACCTAACACTAACTGGCTGTCACATTAACTGTCACACTGACACTAAATGCAGTGATCAGTACATATATGATCACTGCATTCAGTGACAGTGTGACAGGGGGGTGGGGGGGGGTGATCGGAAGGGGTTAAGTGTGCCTATGTGTGTGGTGTCAGTGTAGTGTTAGTGCGACTTACTGTGTGAGTCTTCTCTCATCTTGGCGGTTTGAAAATACCGCTGAGATGAGAGCTGCATCACTTCCTCTGCCTATGTTTACATTTTACAGGCAGAGGAAGTGACACGGCGGAGGCTCGCGGGATTGGCTGGGAGCGATCACGAGGGGGCAGAGAGAAACGAACAGCCGCCCCCTCAAGTCGGATCGCTCCCGCAGGTAAGCCGCCCGCCGCACGCAGCGGAGGGGGTCCCGATCCGACCCCCGACCCGCTAGAAGGCAAGGACGTATATATACGCCCTTCTGCCTGTACGTGCCATACTGTGGACGTAAATAGCCGTGCGGCGGGTGTTAAGCGGTTAAGGTATTTTTGTTCCTTCTCTCTTTCTCTCTCCAGGGTTTTTCACATACAGATGGTGAGAGCCTTTTGGGTTTTTGTTTTTTCGGAAATCTTAATACCTTCTGTTCTAAGTTTTGGAGTCCAGAGTTGTAGAGATTTGAGTGGGATAAATCCTCTGCTTCTAGGCCCACATCTTATCTGGTAGCCAGACCTCATTATTAGACTTAGCCGTCCAGAGACTTTTATATATACAATATATATGAACTATATACACTGCTCAAAAAAATTAAAGGAACACTTTTGAATCAGAACTCCTGGGATATTGATCTGGTCAGTTAAGTATCAGAGGGGGAGGGGTATATACAGAGGGGGGATGTTAATCAGTTTCAGCTGCTTTGCTGTTAATTGAAATTAACAACAGGTGCACTAGATGGGCAACAATGAGATGACCTCCAAAACAGGAATGTTCAGGTGGAGGTGTCTGACATATTTTTCCCTACTCATCTTTTCTGACTGTTTTTCACTAGTTTTGCATTTGGCTAGGGTCAGTGCCACTACTGTTAGCACGAGGCGATACTTGGACCCTATAAAGGTTGCACAGGCAGTCCAACTCCTCCAGGATGGCACATCAATACGTGTCATTGCCAGAAGGTTTGCCGTGTCTCCCAGCAGTCTCAAGAGCATGGAGGAGATTCCAGGAGACAGGCAGTTACTCTAGGAGAGCTGGACAGAGCCATAGACAGTCCTTAACCAATCAGGAGGACCGGTATCTGCTCTTTTGTGCAAGGAGGAACAGGATGAGCACTGCCAGAGCCCTACAAAATGACCTCCAGCAGGCCACTGGTGTGAATGTCTTTAACCAAACAATCAGAAACAGACTTCATGGGGGTGGCCTGAGGGCCTCTAGTGTGCTCTGTGCTCACTGCCGGACACTGTGGAGCTCGATTGGCATTTTCCAATGCCACTGGTGTCCAATGCTTTTCACAGATGAGAGCAGGTTCACCCTGAGCATATGTGACAGACGTGAAAGGGTCTGGAGAAGCCGCAGAGAACTTTATGCTGCCTGTAATATCATTCAGCATGACTGGTTTGGTGGTGGGTCAGTGATGGTCTGGGGAGGCATATCCATGGAGGGATGCACAGACCTCTACGGGCTACACAATGGCACCCTGACTGCCATTAGGTATCGGGATGAAATCCTTAGACCCATTGTCAGACCCTACACTGGTGCAGTGGGTCCTGTTTTCCTCCTGGTCCACGACAATGCCCGGCCTTATGTGGCGAAAGCATGGAGCCAGTTCCTGGAGGATGAAGAAATTGATACCATTGAGTGGCCCCCACACTCACCTGACCTAAATCCAAAAGAACACCTCTGGGACATTATGTTTCGGTCCATCCGGTGCCGCCAGGTTGCACCTCAGTGTGTTCAGGAGCTCAGTGATGCTCTGGTCCAGATCTGGGAGGAAATACCTCAGGACACTATCCGTTGTCTCATTAGGAGCATGCCCTGATGTTGTCAGGCATGCATACAAACTCTTGGGGGCCATACAAACTACTGAGGACCATTTTAAGTTGTTGCAATGAAATTTCAGCAAAATGGACTAGCTTGCTGCATAATTTTTTCACTTCGATTTTGGGTGTGTCTTTGAATTCAGCCCTCTGTAGGTGGATAGTTTTCATTTCCATCAAATTATGTGCCATCCTTTCATTCCTAATACATTACCCAGTCCATATTAGTATAGATATCCAGCGTGAGATTTTTGCCCATTGAGATCTGATATGTATTCAAAATGTTCGTTTCATTTTTTTGAGCAGTGTATATACTGTATATATGAGAGGACTGATGCTCAGGGCTTTCTCTCGCTGCTGTCGGTGCATTCTGCTCTGTGAAAAAGCAGTAGTCTGACAGAACAATAAAAAGGAATATGTGCTGCCTGTGAATTTTGGGGTTGGTTGTTTCGCATGTTTCACTATATTTGTAAATATTTACCGTATTTATGGGGGTATACCGCGCACTTTTTTGCCCTGAAAATCAGGGCAAAATCGTGGGTGCGTGGTATACGCCGATACCCGCTTTCCCGCGCTGAGTTTTGAATACTGCGCCGACATATACCGAGCGCAGTACACTCGGGTATAGTTGGCCAGTCTCGGCTCCTTCCGCGGTCACATCCTGGACCTACAGGACGTGAGCGCGAGTGTTGCCGAGCCTGCCCGACAATACACGAGTGTACTGCGCTCTGTATATGTTGGCGCAGTATTCAAACGGGAAACGAGCGGGGAGGACGCAAGGATGCCGCAGAAGGACGCCGGACCCGACGAAGAGGACACCTGAAGCCCGCAGACGGGCCCCGGACCCGACGAAGAGGACACCCGAAGCCGCAAAAGGACGCCGGACCCGACAAAGAGGACACCCGAAGCCGCAGACGGACGCCGGACCCGACGAGGCCGCCGATGGACGCCGCGCAAGACACCAAAGCTGTAAGTACAAAAAAAACTTTTTTTCCACAGGATTGGGGGCCACTTTAGGGGTGCGCGGTATACGCGGGAGCGCATTATACCGCGATAAATATGGTAGATCTAAAATGCAAATCAAACTGGAATTAGTATCCCATGAGATTTTCCACTCATCTTATTTCACCTCTAAATTTTTATTTTTTAATAGCTAGACATTTACAACTTAGCTAGACAATTAGAATAATTGTTTTGTTTTTATGTCATTTGTGGTATGTTATTTTTGTTATTAAAGCTGTTTTCCAGGCAAATCGTTTATTTACATGAAATACAACAATTGTCAAACTTTATTTACATGTTTTCTATTTTAGCTGTCTCTGAATTCTGCTTTCCCCAACCCATATGGAAATGCTAACTGTTCTTGTAGCTGTGTTACCTGTTAAGAAGCCCTGTCATCCCAGTAGGCTCTGTGTGTCCTGGGTGACCAGTCATTGCACCATACTTGTTCTGACATCATCACATCACTACTTCTTGAAATAGAGGAATCCCTAAATGCCTGATCCATTTCCCCTGCTCTCCTAGTGCAGTGATACTGCCAGCTGGTGTGTTTAAGGCAATGATGGGGAGATCTCTGCTTTCTGCTGCTGGCAGCCTTGCTACATTAGTAAATGTACAGCAACCTTTACCCCATACTCTTACATGGCTTCATATAGAGCTCAGTTTAGCACCACCACATAGAAAATGTAATGTTCTTATCACTGCTTTGCATCTGCATTTATTTCATAAAAGCTTTTCAAATCAAAATATTTGTGTAATTGTACTAGTGTCTTCCAGTGACTGAGGGTAGCATCATTGCACTAAGGTAAGCTGCTCCCATAACCATTCACTACCAAAAATGAGCATGTCACTCCAAAGAGCCCCCCACACACTGTATGTGTATGTGTGTGTTCTAAGGGCTCATTGGAGTTAGGCTGTGATGTAGGACACTCTGCAGAGTCTTCCTCCCAGCACTACTAGAAGATGAGATTTACAAAGGTAGGTAATGATGGAGGGATTCTCTGAAGAAGAGGTTTAGATGAAAAAATATTAATAGCCATAAACTATAAACACCCAGGTCATACTCTGCTGTACTCTTTTTGTATTATTATTCCTCTAAGGCCACGTACACACGATCGGTTAAACCAATGAGAATGGTCTGATGGACCGTTTTCATCGGTCCAAACTGATCGTGTGTGGGCGCCATCTGTTATTTATCCATCGGTTAAAAAAAAGCCAACTTGTTTTAAATTTAACCGATGGATACCTAACCGATAGAAAAAAAAACGATCGTTTGTAGGCACGTCCATCAGTTAAAAATCCACGCATGCTCAGAATCAAGTCGACGCATGCTTGGAAGCATTGAACTTTGTTTTTTTCAGCACGCCGTTGTGTTTTACATCACCGTGTTTTGACACAGACCGTTTTCATCGGATGGACCGATCATGTGTACAGGGCTTTAGCTTCATTGAGTGAGTGAGTAACTTTTATAGTGCTACAAATGCAAACTAAATCGCCTCAAGGCGCTGTATCCAATGTTGTCGTCCAGCCACGCTTCAGAATAGATGGGTCTTAAGTTTTTTTCTGAAGGCTCGATGGTTTTCCTCCATCCGAATGTCTGTAGGTCTGTATTGAATCCACAACATAGCATGTAATGCACTCCCCTTGGATGTCACTCTTCTGATGATGCATCTTGCACTCAATCAACGCTTAAAGTAGAACTATGGGCAAAACTTGTTTTTCCATTTGGAAAGAGACAGATCAGGGGAGTCTAATAACCCTTGTCAGACTTTTTTTGCCATCTGTGTCCCATTGTGGAGATTTCCCTTCACTTCCTGTCCCATAGCCAAACAAGAAGTAATTAAGGGAATTCCTTGGGAAACTGCAGGTCACCAGAACTAGTGTCCCCAGTGGAAGATTGGAAGATTTATCCTCTATTACGTTTCTGTGGACAACCCTTTTACTTTCATTTTTATAGATAATGGTAAACAGGACAAATAGAGATAGAGAATCTCACTAATGAAGGCACAGACAGTAAACAAAAACTGACAGATGTTCCAATCTCTTTCCACTCTATCAAAAACTTAAAAACAAAGTTTTGCCTTTAGTTATACTTTAATCATAGAGATCTGTCAATATACATGCCATGTTGTGAATTCAATAAAGTTTATTGGGATTGTACAAGAGTACAGCAGAGTGCATCCTGAATATTTTTTAGGTCTGAATAGCACCCTCGGCCAGTGGGTGCACAGTAGCTGGCTGGAGCAATACTCACTTTGGAGTATAAAAATAGTCATAGTAGTAGTTATTATAGTATGGCATAAATATTATATATATATATATATATATATATATATATATATATATATATATATATATATATATATATATATATATATATATATATATATATATATATATATATATATATATATGTATATATATTGTTAGTTCAACTTTGTAATTAGTATGTATTCCAAACCTAAACCTGATTGTTTGTTTGGCATGTGGTGCCAAGATACTGATCCATGGATTTAACACATAAGAAAATGTATATTTACTTTGTCAACTCTCCTTGTCTGATAAAAAAAAAATAGAATTGATAAGTCAGTTTTATAGAATTGTGCTGACAGTCAGCTGTCATTCATTGTCCTTTATCCTGACAGCCTCAGGCATTCAAGAACAGTGTAGATTCATGAGTTTTTTTCTACTCTTACGCTTTCTGTATGTAATGGGGAGAACTGCGACAAGGGAGGGGGGACCACACTATCTAAGAGCACAGCATTGAATAGACTTTTGTTTTGCTCTGTCTATTTTTTCTGACTGTGTCGAATCTGTGTGTTTTCATGCAGTTTTCTTCTTTAGAGTTTTATTGCTTGGATGACTAGTTAGTATTCAGTGAAACAAGGATAAAATAGTCCCGTATGACTTGCTGAGTCTTCAGATAAGTAATTACAGTGAGTGCTTACATATTGTCCTGAGTACTGTGGCTGAGCAACCTGCTGACAAGAGTTAAAGTCGACTTTCTTTTTCAATATGGCTATACTTCTATAAATAAAGCCTTCAAGTATACGTACACAGGAGGTATTACCTGAGGGCAACTTTTCCCTGTACAGTTTCCTTTAAAACATGGACCAAGCTGCAATTTAAATAACCTCCTAAAATCTCATTGCCAGTCACCTATGCTGTGCTATGGGACTCAGAAAATGCCAAAAGGGGCCTTTGAATTACTTTGGTATGTTTTTTTTTTTAAATAACTTTCTAGAGCAAAGTCACAGATAGCACCACCTGTGCGCACATACTCTGTACATTGTAGGAATATGTAAGGGAATAGAAAAGTGTAAATTTCCACAATTTGAAAATGTGTCCATTTTTATTTTATAGTTTCCATCAAGAAAATATCAATATCTGTTTAAAATTTTTAGACAGGATTTGAGGAAAAATAGAAAAATATATCAAAAATATTTTTGTAGGTTTCATTTGTACATATGGTTATATCTCTAGAAGATTAACAAGGGTGCCTTAATGTAAATAAATACTTTGAAAATATACATAAAAGACTAATGCTGACATCAGTAGACATCAGTAGATCTGAGGACTTCCTAGATTGTAAGCTCTAATGAGCAGGTCCCTCTGATTCCTCCTGTATTGAATTGTATTTTAACTGTACTGCCTGCCATCATGTTGTAAATAGCTGTGCAAACTGTTGGAGTTATATAAATCGTGTATTCGAATGATAATGTTAGACTGGGGGAAAGCACTGAAAGTAGATGTAAACCCTAAATAAGTTATGTTTTGTTAGTTAAAGCATTATGTACAGTGGGTATAGAAAATAATCACCCCCCCCCCCTTAAAATAATCACATTTTGTTGCTTTGCAGCCTGCAATTAAGACAGACACAGTTTTTATTTTATATCCGGCTGTGTTTAGCTGTAACTTATACCATCCAAGTGAAAGATATAACACCAACATGTCAGAAAAAAAGTAAAAAAAAAAAAACATAAATAAAAAAAACTGAATCACTGAGTTGGAAAAAGGATCACCCCCTTGTGTCAGTACTTTTTTGAACCACCCTTTGCTTAAATTACAGCCTTTAGTCTGTTGGTATATGTCTTTATTAACCTTACACACCTAGACTTTACAATATTTGCCCACTCTTCTTTGCAGAAATGCTAAAGTTCATGTTCTGATCATCATAAAGTATATATTTATTTATCGTACTGTTGCTTTAAATTGGCATCTATTACTGACAGGAACTGTAGCATATTTTGCCCACTTCCTGGCCACTTTTTATCTTAAATTCCTGCAACTGTTTCAGACTTTCTGTAGGCCTTTTGGTAGCCTATCAGACCAGTTTCCTCATGGTTCTTTAATCCAGTTAGGAGAGACGTCTTGATCCAGGGAGGATTTGTGTTGTATCAAATATCTTCTTCTTCTTCTTAATAATTTACTTCACTGTGCTTCTAGGCATTGATAAAGCCTTTGAAATATTTTTTGTATCCATCTGATTTGTGCCTGTCCCCAACTTTATCCTGGAGATCCGGGTGACAGTGATTAGGGTTGATTGTTTGCCTTGGTTGCACTACCAGGGACTGAAATGCTCCAGGAAAGCTCTTTTCATTCTGAGCTAATCAAAATTACCACAGCTGATCATAGTCAAAAGTCAAATGACTTTGTGTGTCATTGAGAAGTTGGTTAGCCCTTGATACCACATTTGTTAAATGCGGCTAAAAGGTTGATCCCAAAAAAATTGCAGGAGGAAAGTCCATCAATATGGGAGTGGATCGACTCAGTGGAAGAGACGTATAATATGGAAGGACTGAAGTATAGTATAGAGGAGGAAAAAACAGGATATAAAAGGTAAATAGGAATGTTGGAAAGATTTTAAGAAATCCTGGAGTTATGCGGAAAACCTAAGAGTCTAGACCTGTGTAGGGGCCAAATTAGGAAGGAAGAAAAACTGACGGTTAAAATAATCTGAATCAGGAGGTAGAAGGAGGGGGGCAGGGTAAGAGGGTTAAACAGGAATTTTTTAAATGTTTGTATATGGACATTTATTTGACTTTTTTACTCTTTGGAAATTCAATGGTGTAATATGATTGGAATTTTTCGATAAAAATTAAATAAAGAATAATAAAAAAAAGAAGATGGTTAGCTACACCTGATTGAGTTTTTCGAACTCAGTGTTGGTGTTATATCTTTCACTTAGATGTTGCATTGAGTAAAAAGCTGGATACAACAAAAATTGTGTCTGTCTTCATTTCAGGCTGCAAAGCAACAAACTATGAAGGGGGTGATTCTTTTCTATGTCCACTGTATTATCAACTACTGGCATAATAATTTTTTTATTAAATGATTTGTGGTATTGCAATGTTGCCAATATCCCCCAGCCTTCTTGCCCTCAATACTTGACTACATATATACATTCCAGTAATGCATGCATGGCATCACTCAGGTTGGGCTTCCTGGTGGCGAACATGCTTGAAAATTGCGTGCTGGAAGTCCATGTGGCAGAGTAATGAAGGTGTACAAGTAGGGGCAGAAAAAGAGTACTGTCTCTCTATAACAGTAGGTGCTTGAAAAGGACCTTCATTGTAGGATTACTAGTTATTGTTAATATAACAATTGCCATTCCTGACCAACGCTGCAGCATGGAGGTGAGTATGTATGTATTTTTTTATATTCTCAGATGTAGCGAGGAGCTGGCAATTATACCTGCACTCAGCAGACACTTTGCAACATTGCTACAGTGAAAAACTGTTTCCCTCTAGTGGCAGCAAAAACTTTGTCATCACATCCTGCCAACAGAACATACAGGGAATTGAAGTTCCTGGACTCAAGTTTCACATTGAGATTGCACTGTTTTAGGACTACAACTTCCAGACTGCTGTGAGAATTTTTAAAAAGGCTTGTCTAGGCCTAGATCGCTCTCTTGGGACCCCGGCCCGGATATGCCAGCAGGAACTCTGCGCTTGTGTGTGTGCCGTGGCCGTGTCGCAGCCTGCGCAAGAAAAAGTTATGAAGTGACATCCAGAGGGACATCTGCAGACAGCATCGCCTCCCTATCTTGCAGCATTCTGGAGGCTGTTTCTGCTCCTTCCAAGCTACCTGAACTTTACATCCTGGTGGGCCACGGTGCAGCAGAGGTTTAGACGCAATTTCCCTCAGCCAGGACCCAAAGGGAGATCCTGAAAAGCCATCACCATCTTCATCGGTACCAGCAACTTCAGTTACACTGTCCGTGAGCAGACACCTGCCAATTCAGTCTTATAGACACTGTATACAGACGCCATTGTCTTTGCCCACATTTCTGGTACTTGTAGTGCCACCTGATGCAAATTCATTTAATCCCATATACACTGTATACAGACACCTGTGCTTTCGCTCACATCTCTGGCATCTGTAGTCCAACAGGGTACAATACCATTATACAAATATACACTGTGATCATTTGTGCTTAGGTTATACAAGAAAAGTCTGCATTCTCTATTGGTTAACCACATCCCAGCTAAATTTGCTCTGCTCTACCATCCAGGACTAGTTCATCTACCATTCTTTAAGTGCTAGCTGAAGATCTGCTGGATTCCACAGAGTTTACTTTAACCTCTTTTATCCCTTCCCAATCTTTACAAGTGACTTGTGTTGTTTGACATAAGAGGTCTGCTTTCAGCTATCTGGAACTCTGTTTAAGGAGTCAGCCAAGTCATAAATACAGAAGTTTGCTGAATGTTTTGCCAGTTGCTTGGGTATTAGGGGCCTGTGGGCTGAGGATACAGGAAGGAGTAGTCTGACATAGTCAACAAAAATATCAGTCCCCTACCTTTCTTCTGCATGTTCACATAGGCTCCAAATATTTACATAGGGGCTGCCAATACCTAATTGTTCCTTTTTTTATTATCTGATATTATTCACTGCTGTTGCTGTTTTATCACTAGTGAAGTTTCACCTGGAGTATTTCTGAAAGTTCATGTTGCTGACCTTTAAATGCCTTTATCGTATCAGTAAACATACCTTCTGGTTAGGTATGAGCCGAACACTCCCCCCTCCCGGTTCGGTTTGCAGCAGAACATGTGAACAAGCAAAAACACAGAACACGCAAACACTGTTAAAGTCTATGGGACACCAACATGAAAAATCAAAAGTGCAAATTGTAAAGGCTAATATGCTAGTTATTGTCATAAAAAAATGTTTGGGGACCCGGGTCCTGCCCCAGGGGACATGTATCAGTGCAAAAAAAAGTTTTAAAAACTGCATTTTTTTTGGGACCAGTGATTTTAATAATGCTTAAAGTGAAACAATAAGAGTGACATATTCCTTAAAATTTCATACCTGGGGGGTGTCTATAGTATGCCTGTAAAGTAGCGCATGTTTCCTGTGCTTAGAAAAGTCCCTGCACAAAATGACATTTCTAAAGGAAAAAAGTACTCGCGGCTATAATGAATTATCGCGTCCCGGCAATACAGATAAAAGTAATTGAAAAAAAACAGCATGGGTTCCCCCCTTATTCCATTACTAGGCCCTTTGGGTGTGGTATGAATATTAAGTGGAACCCCGAACCAAAGTAAAAAAAAAATGCATTGGGGTCCCCCCAAATTCCATATAAGGCCCTTCAGGTCTGGTATGGATATTAAGGGGATCCCTGCACCATTTTTTTTAAAGTGGCGTGGGGTTCCCCCAAAAATTCATACCAGACCCTTCAGGTCTGGTATGGATTTTAAAGGGAACCCCGCACCACAATAAAAAAAATCCTACCCAGACCCTTATCCAAGCATGCAACCTGGAAGGCCACAGGAAAAGAGGGGGATGAGAGAGCACCCCCCCCTCCTAAACTGTACCAGGCCACATGCCCTTAACATGGGGAGAATGTCTCCATGTTGATGGGGACAAGGGCCTCGTCCCCCACAACCCTTGACCGGTGGTTGGGGGGGTCTGCGGGCAGGGATGCTTATCGGAATCTGGAAGCCCCCTTTAACCACTTCAGGCCCGGAGCATTTTGCTGGTCAATGACCGGGCCACTTTTTGCTATTCGGCATTGCATCGCTTTAACTGACAATTGCGCGGTCGTGCGACGTGGCTCCCAAACAAAATTGGCGTCCTTTTTTTCCCCACAAATAGAGCTTTCTTTTGGTGGTATTTGATTACCTCTGCGGTTTTTATTTTTTGCGCTATAAACAAAAATAGATCGACAATTTTGAAAAAATAATAATATTTTTTTCTTTTTGCTGTAATAAATATCGCCCCCAAAAATATATAAAAAAAAAAGGTTTCCTCAGTTTAGGCCGATACGTATTTGTCTACATATTTTTCATAAAAATCGCAATAAGCGTTTATTGATTGGTTCGCGCAAAAGTTATAGGGCCAGATCCTCAAAAGGGATACGCCGGCGTAACTGCTGTTACGTCGTCGTATCCCTGTTCCTAACTATGGAACTGATCCACAGAATCAGTTTTCCATAGTTAGGCAGAAGATCCGGCATGTGTAAGGGACTTACACTGTCGGATCTTAGGATGCAGTACCGCATCCGCCGCTGGGGGCATTTTGTGTCGAAATGCCGCCTCAGGTATGCAAATTAGCACTTACGGAGATCCACAAAGCTTTTACGCTTCGTTTTTTCTCCGTAAGTTTTAGTTTGCAAACGCAAAATTAGGGCTGCTTTTACAAAGTGTAAACTGTTTACACCTTGTAAAAACAGACCCTTCTGTCCAGCGACACGATTTTTTTTTTGTTTTGAATTTTTTTTTTCCGCCGTATCTTTTTTTTTTCCCGACGCAACTTTATTGACCCGTCGCAATCCACAAAGCTCGGCGTAATGTAATTTCGCGCTATGCACGTCGGGAAAATGACGTCACGAGCATGCGCAGTACGGCCGGAGCGGGAGCGCGCCTAATTTAAATGGAAATCGCCCCCATGAAAATAGGAACGCCTTGCGCCGGCGGAATTTACACAGCCAAAAATTTCTAGGTAAGTGCTTTGTGGATCGGGCACTTAGGTAGAAATTTTAAGGCAGTGTAACTTAAATGAGAAAAATTAAGTTACGCCGGATCTTTGTGGATTACCCCCATAGTGTCTACAAAATAGGGGATAGTTTTATGGCATTTTTATAAAAAAATGTTTTTACTAGTATTGGCGGCGATCTGCGATTTTTATCGGTACTGCGACCTTATGGCGGACACTTCGGACACTTTTGACACATTTTTGGGACCATTGGCATTTTTATAGCGATCAGTGCTTTAAAAATGAATTGATTACTGTAAAAATGTCACTGGCAGGGAAGGGGTTAACACTAGGGGGCGAGGAAGGGGTTAATTATGTTCCCTAGGTGTGTTTTAACTGAAGGGGGGGTGGGACTGACTAGGGGAAATTACAGATCGCTGTTTATACATTGTATGATCACGTGATCACGCCAGCCGGGCACACGCATTAGCACCAGGGGCGAAAATGCAAAATCATGTAATATTACGTTATTTTGCGCAGCCGAGCCGAACTCCAGATCCCACCCCCCCATGTGAATTGGTAACGGGGTACATTGTACCCCTACCATTTTACAAAAAAAGTATCAAAATGTTAAAAACCACAGGAGACAGTTTGGGACAAGTCCTTTATTAAAAATAAAAAAATAAAAAAAGGTTCCAACGATGTAATCCAGTCTCGAGCGGTACGGAAAAAACCGACACTACGAACAATACAGCCTCCATAGGAGGTGCCCGGACGAATGACGCTGTCCCGGTGTGACAGCTCTTTTATAGCTGAGGTCGGAGCCACCTGTCTTGTGCACGGGGGACCCCACCCCCTCTCTGACTCAAGGAGAAAGCCCGGGGATACCCAATGACGTGTACGGGTGGCCCCGCCCCCTCTGGTGCATCAAAGGAAACCCGAGGTGGTATCGTTCGTAGAGGCAGTTTTTTTTCGTATCGCTCGAGATTGGATTACATCGATGGTACCTTCTTATTTATTTATTTATTTATTTTTTTAATAAAAAGGACTTGTCCCAAACTGTCTCCTGTGGTTTTTAACATTTTGACACTTTTTTTGTAAAATGGTAGGGGTACAATTTACCAATTCACTTAGGGGGGCGGGATCTGGAGTTCCCATTTGTTAAAGGGGGCTTCCAGATTCCGATAATCCCCCCGCCCGCAGACCCCCACAACCATCGGGCAAGGGTTGTGGGGATAAGGCCCTCGTCCCCATCAACAAGGGGACATCCTCCCCATGTTGAGGGCATGTGGCCTGGTACGGTTCCTCTTTTCCTGCGGCCTGCCTGGTTGCTTGCTCAGATAAGGGTCTGGTATGGATTTTTGGGGGGAACCCCACGCCATTTTTTTATTTTGGTTCAGGGTTCCTCTTAATATTTATACCAGACCCAAAGGGCCTGGTAATGGACTAAGGGGGGAACCCATGCTGGTTTTTTTAATGACTTTGTCATTCTATCATAGAATGACAAAGTCAATTCTATCATATAATGTGCCTCTAGTTTCACTTTCGGTTTTAAACTGGTTTCATGTTTATGTGAAGTGAAGAGACCCACAGAACAAAAACAAACAAATCCAGGGCAGTGTTTTGTTTTTAAAATGAATCTGATTGGTTCTGAGGAGTTTTAGACACACAGCTTGGACCACAGTGAGAAGCTCCCATGAGATTTTTCATAAGGAGCCAGACAAGCAGGAAGTGTGGAGATCACAGCATAATTACAGCTACTTCAAAGCAAAAACGAACAATAAGGACATGAAACCAGTACTGCAGTACGGTAAAGGAAGCTATTTAGCTAAAAAAAAAAACTATACGCCGGAAAAAGCCGAACGGAAACGACGTAAAAAAATGCGACCGCCGGTCGTACGTTCGTGGATCGTCGGAAATAGCTAATTTGCATACTTGACGTGGATTTCGAAGGAAACGCCACCTAGCGGCCGCCGAAAAATTGCATCTAAGATCCGACGGCGTCTGAAGACGTACGCCTGTCAGATCTAGCCGAGATGCCGTCGTATCTTGTTTTGAGGATTCAAAACAAAGATACAACGCAGGAATTTTGAAATTACGCCGACGTATCAATAGATACGCCGGCGTAATTTCTTTGTGGATCTGCCCCAAAGGATTTAAAATACGGAATGCAAATCTTTCGTTATAGATGTAATTTTCGTTCTTTTGTTGTTTCTTTTTGGAATAAAAGGGGTTGTAAAAGTTTTTTTGTTTTTTTTTTCTAAATAGGTTCCTTTAAGCTAGTGCATTGTTGGTTCACTTACCTTTTCCTTCGATTTCCCTTCTAAATGTTTTTTTTCTTTGTCTGAATTTCTCACTTCCTGTTCCTCCTCAGTAAACTTGACACCATCATCCAAGCGTTTTTTTTCAGTCAGTCACAACAGCTTACTGAACAGCTTACTGAGGAGGAACAAGAAATTAGAAATTCAGACAAAGAAAACAAAGAAAAAAAACATTTAGAAGGGAAATCGAAGGAAAAGGAAGTGAACCAATAATGCACTAGCTTAAAGGAATCTATTTAGAAAATAAAAAACAAACCTTTACAACCTCTTTAAGTTTTTGTAAAAAATGTTTCTTTATTGATATATTTTTCAAACTTTTACTTTAAAGAATTTATGGAAAGATGAGTTTTTGTGGACTAAAAAAAGATGAGAGACTTTTTTGAGTATGTCTGATTTCATGTAACACTTTATTAAAAATATAGCACAAACAAATTACAATTTTTAATAATTCATGGTAAGAAATTAAACGTTAAGGTGCAACATCAGAGCCTGACGTATTTCACTCCACTCTTCTTCCATATCCTGTGCTGCTATTACTGGTACTGGCTCTCCTGGAGATGTATTCCAATCCTGGTCAAAGTCTTCTCCATAACTTTCACAAATATTGTGAAGAGCACAGCAAGTTAGCACTTTTGTCAAGTTCAAGGTCAAGGTCACTGTCATTCCTTTTCATAAGACAACTCCATCTACCCTTAAGTCTTCCAAAAGCATTTTCCACTACGACACGTCCTGGATGTTTTCTTGTTGTAGGTTTGCTGTTCTGTTGTTAGGTGACCATTGTCAGGAAATGGTTTCAGGAGCCAATTTTGTAAAGGGTAGGCAGAGTCATCGAGCACATAATAGCCAACATTCACCCCACAAATGTTCTTAGTGCAAACAGGGTATAGGCCTCCCTGGACAACCCAATCCCAAAATGTGGACAATCGTAGAACCTGAGCATCATGCAAACTCCCAGGCTTTCCTACATTCACATTCCAGAATAGTCCCTTGCCATCCACTACTCCCTGGAGGATGATGAAATGCCAGCCTTTTCTGTTGAAGTAGTCAGTGTGGTATTCTTGTGGTGCTATTATTGGTATGTGTGAGCCATCAATAGCACCAACACACTGTGGAAGGCCCCACCTGTTCTCAAAGTACTCAGCCATGTCTTTAAGCTTTTCCCTGTCCGGAAAATGAACAATTTCAGGAGCTAGCAATGTGCAAACAGCCTTACAGAAGTCCTACACATACCGGCACACTGATGATTTACTGACACCAAAAAGATGACCTATACTTCTGTATTCACTGTTGGTAGCCAGCTTCCACAGTGCAATGGCAACTCTCTTCCTCACAGGCAAACTGGCTCTGAAGTTAGTGCATTGCTTCTTCATCGCTGGACGTAGCTTGGCACAAAGGTATGAGAAGGTTTCCTCTGACATTCTTAAATTCTGCACCCACTGTGTGTGTGTGAATCCTGGGATGGTCACATGCCACCACTCATTGTCACGGGGGAAAGCCCAAATGACTGGTCGGTGGCGCTGCTTTTCCAAAAGGAGAAGCATCTAAAAAAAACACAGATGGTAAAATATCACAAAAAAGTGTCAGTCAGTGTGTTTGTGTGTGTGTGTGTGTCAGGTTGGTGGGTCAGTGTGTGTATGTCAGGTTGGTGAGTCTGTGTGTGTATGTCAGGTTGGTGGGTCAGTGTGTGTATGTCAGGTTGGTGGGTCAGTGTGTGTGTGTATCAGGTTGGTGGGTAAGTGTGTGTGTGTGTGTATGTCAGGTTGGTGGGTCAGTGTGTGTCAGGTTGGTGGGTCAGTGTGTGTGTGTATGTCAGGTTGGTGGGTCAGTGTGTTTGTGTGTGTGTGTATGTAAGGTTGGTGGGTCAGTGTGTGTGTGTGTGTCAGGTTGGTGGGTCAGTGTGTGTGTGTGTGTGTATGTCAGGTTGGTGGGTCAGTGTGTGTGTATGCCAGGTTGGTGGGTCAGTGTGTGTGTATGTCAGGTTGGTGGGTCAGTGTGTGTATGTGTGTGTCTCAGGTAAGTCGGTCAGTTGTGCTTACCCTATAGCGCTGCCGTCTTTGTCTTTGCCGCACAAACGTGTACTTCTCCTCCCGGCTAAACATCCAAGCTAGAGGTTTTCTTTTCTTTTCTGCTGTGTTTCTCATTGCCGCTCACAACCTTCTCTCATACAGTGCGGCATCTATTTTGACTACAAAGAACCAAAAGGCAAGTAGAGAAAAGACGAGCTGCTGAATGACCTCCATTGTTGTTGTTGTTGTTTGGCTGACGCTGACTGACGCTGCATCACGTTTCTCATCGCACTAGTGTGACATCACGCAAGGCATTTTTTCTAAAGCCTTTATGGCCCCTGGCGGTCTGATTTGCAGTGGAAACACTCACCAGAATAGACCGGACCATTCTAAACGTTCCAAATGGAACCAACGCGAACCGATCCGCTCAGTGGAAACGAGGCATAAGTGGCAAATAAGGTTCAATGTTGATAAATATAAAGTTATGCACTTAGGGGCTAATAATATGCATGCATCATACATACTAGGGTGAGAACAACTGGGGGAATCAATGTTGTAGAAGGATCTGGCGGTCTTGGCAGATCATAAGCTCAATAATAGCATGCAATGCCAAGCTGCAGTTTCCAAAGTGAGCAAAGTCATTTCTTGTATTAAGAGAGGTATGGATTCCAGAGAGAGAGATATAATTTCTTTCTCAAAAAGGATATCGGGGAACTGGAGAAAGTGCAGAGAAGGGCAACCAAATTGATAAGAGGCATGGACGAGCTGAGCTGTGAGAAAAGATTAGAGGAACTGAATCTATTCCCTCTTGAGAAGAGCAGATTGGGGGGGGGGGGCGGTATGATCAACATGTACAAATACATAAGTGGTCTATATAGTGAACTTGGTGTTGAGTTATTCCATTTAAGGTCATCACAGAGGACAAGGGGTCACTCTTTACATCTAGAGAAAAAAAGATGTTATCTCCAAAAACTGAAAGGTTTCTTCACAGTAAGAGCTGTGAAAATGTGGAATAGACTGCCAACATAGGTGGTTCTGGCAAGCTTAGTAGATTGCTTTAAAAAAGACCTGGGGGCAGATCCACAAAGCGAGTACGCCAGCGTATCTACTGATACGCCGGCGTACTTTCAAATTTCCCGCGTTGTATCTTTGTTTTGAATCCTCAAAACAAGATACGATGGCATCTGGGTTAGATCCGACAGGCGTACATCTTCGTACGCCTTCGGATCTAAGATGCAATTCTTCGGCGTCCGCTGGGTGGCGTTCCTGACGTTTTCCGCGTCGAGTATGCAAATTAGCTATTTCCGATGATCCACGAACGTACGAGCGGCCATCACATTCTTTTACATCGTCTCTAGTCGGCTTTTTTCAGCGTATAGTTAAAGCTGTTTAGTGGCGTACTCAATGTTAAGTATGGCCGTCGTTCCCGCGTATCATTTAAAAAAAAAATTTTGTTTGCGTAAGTCGTCCGTGAATCGGGCTGGACGTAATTTACGTCCACGCCAAAACAATGACGTCCTTGCGACGTCATTTAGTGCAATGCACGGCGGGAAATTTAGGGACGCCGCATGTGTAGTTCGTTCGGTGCAGGGACACGCTTCATTTAAATGAAACACGCCCCCCTACTCGCCGATTTGAATTAGGCGAAATTACGCCGCGAGAGATGCACTACGCCGCCGTAACTTACGGCGCAAATTCTTCCAGGATTCAAACCAAAAAAAGTAAGTTACGGCGGCGTAGCGTATCTCAGATACACTGTGCAGGGGCAGATCTTTGTGGATCTGCCCCCTGGATTTTTTCCTAGATGTACATAATATAACTGGGTACTAACATTTATAGGTAAAGTTGATCCAAGTAACATTTTTGATTGGCTCTCAGGGATCAGGAAGGAATCTTTTCACCTGCTGTAGCAATTTGAAGTATGCTTTGCTGGGGTTTTTCGCGTTCCTCCGGATCAACTGTGGGTAAAGGATTGTGTATATGGGAATGTATTTTTATTTTTTTTGGTTGAACTGGATTGACTTGTGTCTTTTTTCAACCTGACTAACTATGTACTATGTAACAATGTAGATAGAGTCTGGTATGGATTTTGAGGAGACGGGGCATGTAAAAAAAAAAAAATCCTGGCTGACCAGAAAAGGCAGAGAAAGACAGCTCTTATGAACACCAACACAGAGGCTAGGAATGCTGCCTGATGACTTTGATAAAATATGTTAACATAAATATGTGAACAGTGACAGCACTCTAGATGCCCCATTGGCTTATTTACAATTTGAAACAAGCCTGTGGGTGGTGGAAAGCTGTCATTTAGTTTTGGTAGTGATATCAAATAAAACCAAAGAATTTCGAAGCTCAATTTACCAACCAGCCTGCGACCGACCGAATTAGGCTGTCTAACAGTATGCACACATTTGCAAATAAATGCGTAAGCTGCAGCCCCCACCAAGGCACCCTGTATCCTGCAGACCCTAACTCTAAATTTGAAGAGCCTCCACAGTGGGAGCACATGTATTCTGATGGATAGATGAAGGAGGGAGCCCACCCCTTCTTAAAGGCGCAGGAACACACTAGACACCCAGCACATTGCACAATGGCAGCAAAGGTGGCAGCGCGTTGCCTGACCAATATCTCAACAATACAAAAAAAGGTCACCTCACCCACCTATAACTAGACCCTTTTTTTGTATTGGTAGTGATATCACCACTAAATTAATAACTTTGGGCTGCTGCAGCTGAAGGTCCAGGCTGGTCGGCCCTTTAGTTTGCTAGTTTGGCAAATTGCAACCAACCAGGGTTCTAGTCTAACTTAAAGTTGACCCAAACCCAAAACTTTTTCCTTAGTGATGTCATCACTGTGCTGCTTACTGTTCTCGCTGGAAAGAACTCTATAGTATAAGGATTTCTCTGCTTAAGTTTAATTTTTTACTTTGGATATGTGCTTTCTGCACTTCCCCTGCTACTTTGTGAATCTTCTCTACAAAAGGAAAAAGAAAAACCCTGCCTATACCAAGATGACTGCCTCCACAGAAAGACCTGGGTAGAATCGATATGGGTAGAAAGTAAGTTAGTAATGTAGGAATGATCAACTGGAGGGAACCCACAGGCAACAATGGTAACTTATTCTTTTTTGCGCACAGCTTTCACAGATTAAGTCCATTGTTTTGTACAACAGAAAAAGTAAGTAGAAACTGGAATCATGTGGAAAGCCACCTAGAATTTTGCTTGTTGACTATTTCTGAAAACAAAAACATGTTTTATACAACAATTCATGTTGTCTACATGATCAAAAGACTGAAAATTTAAAATTGTTCTTGTAAAAAAAATATCTAGAAAACAGCTATACATATTCTACTCTATACTAACTAACATAACAGAGCATTTCATTTGTAACGGAACAAACATTACTTTTTTTCTCCATTATATTCTACACGCATTTTAAAATCAAGAATATTTCCAAACCCCAAGAATAACAGAATTATAAAATATTACTGTATTTTACTATTTGTTATAAAGTTACTGTACAATAATAAAAGAAAAATGTAGGATCACTTATTATTTTAAATTAGACCAAAGTAAATCTCACGTGTATTAACCCAAAAGCTGTAGTTTGAAGCATTTTCTAGATCAAACATTGCTTTTGATCTTAAGGCCACTTTATTTTGTATTTGTTTTCTTGTGACTAATTGTCTTGTGTAACGCTAACAAACTTCAGGCTCAGATCATTTATATTATCCACTTAAAAGTTTGAAGCCCTCCAGTGACAAGAATATTAATGCTCCGACACTGTCATATCTGTTTCAGCTCATGCATATGCAACATCTCCACTTTCAAAGATTTATGTCAGACTTTGCTGAACCGAGGTATCCTACCATTTTAGATAATAGCATGCCAAATTGATGTTATCAGGCATGGATAAGGATAACGGGAGCTGGAGTAAGCAATGTTCTGTTAAACATTTCCAATTGTTATTTACCCCAATGGTCACAGAGAATCCTACGAGGATACAGCATTTACACACACACAAAAAAAAAAGATTATGGTCATCCAGTGGATTATCACTTAATTAAGAATGGATGATTTGTGCCCATTCTGCTGTAGCAAACATCTTACTGCTAATGAAGTTTAAACAGACTTACTTTATTTAATTACAGCTAATCACCAGAGTAAAATCTGGAATTGTCTTTGATCCACATGTACAGTGGTAATCCTTGTGGCAGATAGCAGTTCTTATTCCTTCAGTCTCTTTTCAGCTTCTCCAGGAGGTCCAGTCTTAAATAAGGGTTAATTGATATAGTCAGACTACAATGACTAAAGTGTTTTTGATCAGACAAACCACCCTGGTATTCTTAGTTTCGCTTCTTTTGATTCTACCAGGTAACCTCTATGCTCCAAAATTCAGTTTCTACCTGTAACAGAGGAAGCTTCAAATACTGCTTTTGAAACTTGGCCATGCTGAAGATTAATGAGCCAGATCAAGCTACAGATTCATATGAAACTTACATTTTAGCTTTGATTGAGCACCAAAGCCCATCTCCAAGAAAAATATAATACCCCCTCAGAACTCCTTCCAACCTATTCTTCATGGTTTTTTTTTTATTACGTTGTAAAGCAAAATATACTCACCTGTATGCTGTTGGGGTCTCTTGCAGTGGGAGCCCTAGTCCAGTGCTGTAGGTGTTTAATGTTGGTTGAACCTCAAACGTGTCCTTAACACTGATTTCACTCCTTTTCTGGATCCTAAGAGGACCCTGCCACTGGACCACCAAAAAGAAGACATCCAAACACAGATCCGGCCTCATGTAAATAGAAGAGGAGCGAAGACTTGTGACTGGAGCATCATGCGGCTGCAGTTTTAGGTAAGAAAAAAGACACTTAGAATTATTTCTTAGATTAGGGTACTAGCACATAATGACAGACCTTTCAAATGGAGTCCTGCAGTTGTGCGTTGTCACTACTGCTGGTCCTTCTTTCTTCGCCCAGTCTTTCTTCTGGGTTCAAGCTCTCTTGGTCATGATAACATCACTCCCACACATGTGTACGGTTGTCAAGATCGTGGCACAGCACTCTTTGCATTCAGGGTACACTCCATTTGCCCTGAACACAGAGTGCACTATGCACGTGCAGGGACCTTCTAAACGGTGCACTTTTAGGACATATTCAATGTATTTACAAGTATGATTTATTAAAGGCATATCTGTAGGTAAAAAGTGAAAATTTGAGTTTAATTCTACTTTAACAAATGGAGTCCCTCCCTCTCTAAGGGCCCTTTCACATGGGCGGAATGTACAGTATGTCTGCTTTTTTATCCATCCGTGTACAGATGAAAAATGGACATACATTGGTCCCTATGAGATTGCGGGTGTCAGCGGATGAACATACGCTGACACCCGATCTTGCCCGGTTCCGCATTCCTCCGATTCTGCAGACAGAGGAAAACCCTATTTTTCCTTCCGTCATCGGATCGGGTGAACGCGGACAGACGGTCCGTGTTCATCCGATCCCCCCCCCCCCCCCCGGCTCAGCGAGGATCAACGGAGCGATCCCCGCTGAGCAAGCGGAGGTTCACGGGCAGATCATTACTGATCCGCCCCGTGTTAAAAGGGCCCTAACTGTGGCTGTCAAGGCTTTCATATAATCAGATAACTCCTTATGTTTTACTGTCAATTTGAATAATTAAAATGCAAACTTTGATGCAGTAACACAACCAGGGCTTTTTTTCAGGGGAACTTGGTGGAACTCAGTTCCACCACCTCTGGCTCAGATCCTTGGGGAGGGGGGCTGCTCACCATAATCACTTGTAAACACAGATGTCCGGTTTCTGTGTTTACAGGTGACAGCTCTGCACTCTGTGTGTAACCCCCCTGAACTCTGCACCCTGTATGTAATGCAATTCTGGTATTTAATACCCCTTTAAGACTCTCCTACTGTTCGTGAAATTAGACTGACCACACCCACTATTTGATGTGATTTGGAGGGTGTGTGTAGGTGGAGGGGGGTCGTGGTTGAGTTCCAGCACCTATTGTATGAGAAAAAAGCCCTGAATACAAACGTTATACAGTATATCTTTTTACTCCTGTCTGAATCAAACAAAATTATCAATATACAGACTAGTGAACCGCAAAGGAGAAGAAAAGTATGTCTTGAAGATAGAGTGAATGAGGACATAATGCATCGCTTGCTTTGTTTGAAAAATAAAAGCATGCAAAATTATTTAGGATGGACACAAAGTCAATGCATGGGCTGCAAGACTGGGGAGAGGAATAGACCTGGGGAAAGGTTAGAAGCAAGGCCATGGTGAAAGAAAGTTGAAGGCTTACCTTAATTGCTGTAATAGGTCAGAGGGCAGGGAGGATCTGCAGTGGTAGGAGCTGTGAGACTGTTGGGTGGTCTTTCTAACAAAAATAAAAGGACAAGGAAGCTGTCAAACCCACACTCATCTTATTTTTTAAGAAAAAATATGTTCTCATTACAGAAGTATTGTCATGGTAGCTTGATGGGTGGGGAGGTATTTAGTGGTTGGTGGAAGAGTTTTCATAATTTTACTGGGAAATTGGCCCTTTGAAGAAGTACAATGCCCAATTTTGTAATTGTCCTTGAGCTCTTGGGCGGTGTTGCAGTTTGAGGGCTTGTTTGGGCCATAAAGGAGTAGGGAAAAATGATGAATACATCAGGTATGTTAGACTTGAACTATACAATTTTTTGCCACAGATTTAAAACATTGCAGGTAACAGCAAAAAAAACAAGCATTTTACACACTTACTTGGCGTGTTTTTCCTTCTCATGAATAATTTTTGTTTGCTTTACTTTTCTTGCAATTTGCCTTTGAACTTGCTAGAAGATTTTACTACATTAAGAGAGTCAATTTCATAGCACAGACCCCTCCCTCCTGCCATATCATAGCACTCTCCCTCTATGGAAGTGTCTAAAATCTCTCTGGCTAACCCAGCATTTCCACTCCTCCCCTCACCTGCCTATATCACATTTTGGTATAGCAGCAGGGGAAAGGGAAAATGATATTGTCACTTGAGTGAAAGATCTGAGTCTATTGGGTTTGCTGACATCACATCCAAAATGGCAGCACCCAGCAGCAGTTTCAGGGCTCTTGGATCTCTACACCAGCCTTTTTCAACCACGATTTTTCAACCAGAGTGCCTTCCGGTCTCTTTAAGGGTGCCTTGGCAAAATGCCTAAAAATTGCCCAAAAATTGTATACAAGCCAGCGGATGGATCATGCCTGCTTTTTAGTTATGCAAAGTCACAGGTTTTCATTGTACATTGCAACCTTCTAGCCGCCAGTGTCCTAACAACCAATAATGTCATTGGTTGATAAGGAGGACCCTACAGCATATTTGTTTGCCCCTCCTGTGACCCTCTCTGTCATCACTGGTGTCACATTAGCAGAGTGAGGGAGAGAAACTGAGGGAGTAGAGAAACACTGGAATACTAGTCAGTGTGTAAAGGCGTATTTGCTTTGGAAGAATACATGACCTACATGCGTGGATGTTGCTTCATTATGTGAAATTATTAGTTTAGATTTTTACATTTTAGAATGGGGTGCCTTGACTGAAAAAAGGTTGAGAAACACTGCTCTACACAAAGGAGGCTCTTACAGGTAAAAACTAATGCCTAAAATAAGTATTATCATATATGTAGAATTATCGTTTTATCTCTGGAGTTAATCCCCTTTTTATTGCATGCCAATATTCTGTTTGTTTTGCTTGCAGCAGCTTGGCATTGATTGTCATCTACTAGGACCCCCAGGTCCTTTTCCATCCTAGATTCCCCCAGAGGTTCTCCCCCCCAGTGAGTAGAATGCGTTCATATTTTTGCCACCCAAATGCATACATTTTTTCTACATTAAACCTTATTTACCATTTAGTTGCCTACCCCATTAATTTGTTCATATCTTCTTGCAAGGTTTCCACATCATGCGGAGAAGTTATTGCCCTGCTCAGCTTAGTATCATCCGCAAATACAGAGATTGAGCTGTTTATCCCATCCTCCAGGTCGTTTACGAATAAATTAAATAAGATTGTTTCCAGGAAAGAACCCTGGGAGACCTCACTTTTCCCCCCAAGACCATTCAGGGTACTCCACATTTATCACCACCCTCTGAACTCGCCCTTGTAGCCAGCTCTAAATCCATGTACTCACCCTATGGTCCATGTCATTGGACCTTACTTTGTACAGTAAACTTTTAGGAGGAACTGTATCAAATGCTTTTGCAAAATCCAGATAAACCATGTCTACGGGACTTCCTTTATCTAGATATAAGCTCACCTACTCATATAAGGTTACCCACTTCAATACCAGGCACTTTACCCCCTTCCTGCCCAAGCCAATTTTCAGCTTTCTGCGCTGTTGCTGTTTAAATGACAATTGTGTGGTCATGCTACACTGTACCCAAACAGAAGTTTTATAATTTTTTTCCCACAAATAGAGCTTTATTTTGGTGGTATTTAATCACCTCTGCGGTTTTAGCTTTTTGCTAAACAAATAAAAAAAGACAGAAAATTTAGGAAAAAAATGTTTTTTGCTTTTGTTTCTGTTATAAAATGTTGTAAATAAGTAAGTTTTCTCTTTTACTGATGGGCACTGATAAGGCGGCACTGATGGGCACTGATAAGGCAGCACCGATGAGGTGGCACCAATGAGCAGGCACTGACGGGCACCGATGATGGACACTGATATGCGACACTGATGGGCACTGGTATGCGGCACTGATGGGTGACACTGATATGCAGCACTGATGGACATTGAAAGGCAACACTGATAGGCACTCATAGGTGGCACTGATGGGCACTGAAAGGCAACACTGATGGGCACTGAAATGGTGCAAAGATGGGTACTCATGGGTGGCACTGATAGGCGGAACTGCTGGGCACTGATAGGCGGCACTGCTGGGTACTGATGGGCATTGATATGTGGCACTGATGGGCACCGATGAGCACTGATAAGCATTTCTGGTGGCACTGGCAGTGGTAGGCATTGTGAGTGGGCACTCTTGTATATAGTCCATTATCATCCCCTCCAAGAGCTTGCATACAATTGATGTTAGGCTAACTGGTCTGTAATTCCCAGGGAGATGCTGGAACTGGAGAGAGTCCAGAGAAGGGCAACAAAACTAATAAAGGGACTGGAGGACATTAGTTATGAGGAAAAGTTACGAGCACTGAACTTTTTCTCTATGAAGAAGAGACGCTTGATAGGGGATATGATTTCAATGTACAAATACGGTACTGGTGACCTCACAATAGGGATAAAACTTTTTCGCGGCCATTCACTAAAATTAGAAGAAAAACGGTTTAATCTTAAACTGCGTAGAGGTTTCTTTACTGTAAGAGCGGTAAGGATGTGAAATTCTCTTTCACAGGCAGTGGTTTCAGCAGGAGCATCGATAATTTCAAAAAAAATTAGATAAGCACCTGAACGACCACAACATACAGGGCTATACAATGTAATACTGACATAAAATCACACACATAGGTTGGACATAATGGACTTGTGTCTTTTTTCAACCTCACCTACTATGTAACTATGTAACTATGTTAAAGTAACATAAATCCTTATTTCATTATACATCCTTTTTATATAAATGGTGTGGTGACAGGGCCACTTTAAAACATTAGCCATAGTCAAGGATGTTATAGCCACAGTTTTCTACCAAAGACATTCAAATATACACTCTCTATCTCACATTCCCTCTAAGAACAACTTGGATAGAATATCTTGTATATTTTCTGGTAGTTGGAATAAACTGGAATACCCAGGCATAATCTGGGCAGCACAAGACGGACATACAAACTGGTAGGAATTTCAAACACTGTTTAAAACTTCTCCTGGCATGTGGACAGTTTCCTAAACTGTCCCTTATTCTGAACACATATCAATATTTCAGAAAATCTAAATGTCAGTTCCGTTTGGAAATACTTTTTGAATGTGTCAGAAACATGTATATTGTTTCACTGATTTCTTAAAAATTACAATTTCAATTATGGTAACTAGGGATGAGCTCCGCGTTCGATTCGAACGTATGTTCGACTCGAACATCAGTCGTTCGATCGTTCGTCGAAACTCGAACAAAACGGGTCGTTTGCGCCAAATTCGAGTGACGCAAAACGTCCCATAATTCACTGGGGCGTTGAGCGCTGATGATTGGCCAAGCATGCTGTATGTCCCGCATGCTTGGCCAATCACAGCGCTCAAAAAACGAAGAGCCATAATTGGCCAAAGCCAGGGTGGCTTTGGCCAATTATGGCTCAGGGGGATTAGTACACGCCCCCCACTATAAAAGGCAGCCTGCACGGCTGCCTAGTGTAGTGTGTTGGCGGTTCTAGAGAAGATCAGTCAGTCAGACAGAGAGAGATAGAGAGATAGAGACACAGTGTCTTAACTAGATAGATAGATAGATAGATAGATAGATAGATAGATAGAAAGATAGATAGAGTAGGAAGTGTAGTCAGTATAGTTAAAAGTACAGTTTGTAGAGAATATATTCACATCCTTAGGCGTTGTCAATATATTTATAAACTGTACAGCTCAGCTAGTTTATCTATCAGGCAGGAGATTGTTCTACATGCAGCGCTCTAACGTATTGTATTGCCTGCATTAGGGATTTACTTTAAATATAATTATTCTGTGTTATTTAACGTGTGCTAGTTAATTGCACACACAGACGCATTACCTGTTACTGCACGTGTGCAATTTATTTGCACAGAAGCGCAGTCGCTGTTAATGCAACTGGGCTATTGAATTGCACAGAAACGCAGTCGCTATTACTGCGTGCGTGCTGTTTAATAGCAACTAAAGGCAGTTGGTGTCACTGCGTGCGTGCTGTTAAATCGCATTTGACCGCAGTCGCTATTACTGCGTGCGTGCTGTTTAATAGCAACTAAAGGCAGTTGGTGTCACTGCGTGCGTGCTGTTAAATCGCATTTGACCGCAGTCGCTATTACTGCGTGCGTTCTGTTTAATAGCAACTAAAGGCAGTTGGTGTCACTGCGTGCGTGCTGTTAAATCGCATTTGACCGCAGTCGCTATTACTGCGTGCGTGCTGTTTAATAGCAACTAAAGGCAGTTGGTGTCACTGCGTGCGTGCTGTTAAATCGCATTTGACCGCAGTCGCTATTACTGCGTGCGTGCTGTTTAATAGCAACTAAAGGCAGTTGGTGTCACTGCGTGCGTGCTGTTAAATCGCATTTGACCGCAGTCGCTATTACTGCGTGCGTGCTGTTTAATAGCAACTAAAGGCAGTTGGTGTCACTGCGTGCGTGCTGTTAAATCGCATTTGACCGCAGTCGCTATTACTGCGTGTGTGCTGTTTAATAGCAACTAAAGGCAGTTGGTGTCACTGCGTGCGTGCTGTTAAATCGCATTTGACCGCAGTCGCTATTACTGCGTGCGTGCTGTTTAATAGCAACTAAAGGCAGTTGGTGTCACTGCGTGCGAGCTGTTAAATCGCATTTGACCGCAGTCGCTATTACTGCGTGCGTGCTGTTTAATAGCAACTAAAGGCAGTTGGTGTCACTGCGTGCGTGCTGTTAAATCACATTTGACCGCAGTCGCTATTACTGCGTGCGTGCTGTTTAATAGCAACTAAAGGCAGTTGGTGTCACTGCGTGCGTGCTGTTAAATCGCATTTGACCGCAGTCGCTATTACTGCGTGCGTGCTGTTTAATAGCAACTAAAGGCAGTTGGTGTCACTGCGTGCGTGCTGTTAAATCGCATTTGACCGCAGTCGCTATTACTGCGTGCGTGCTGTTTAATAGCAACTAAAGGCAGTTGGTGTCACTGCGTGCGTGCTGTTAAATCGCATTTGACCGCAGTCGCTATTACTGCGTGCGTGCTGTTTAATAGCAACTAAAGGCAGTTGGTGTCACTGCGGCTATTTTGTTACTTTACACTTGAGCCAAGTCGCTCTTACTGTGTGGTTGCTGTTTAATACCATCTGAAAGCAGTTGGTGTGACAGCGACTATTTTGTTACTTTACACTTGAACCAAGTCGCTCTTACTGTGTGATTGCTGTTTAATACCATCTGAACGCAGTCGGTGTGACAGCGACTATTTTGTTACTTTACACTTGAGCCAAGTCGCTCTTACTGTGTGGTTGCTGTTTAATACCATCTGAACGCAGTTGGTGTGACAGCGACTATTTTGTTACTTTACACTTGAGCCAAGTCGCTCTTACTGTGTGGTTGCTGTTTAATACCATCTGAACGCAGTCGGTGTGACAGCGACTATTTTGTTACTTTACACTTGAGCCAAGTCGCTCTTACTGTGTGGTTGCTGTTTAATACCATCTGAACGCAGTTGGTGTGACAGCGACTATTTTGTTACTTTACACTTGAGCCAAGTCACTCTTACTGTGTGGTTGCTGTTTAATACCATCTGAACGCAGTCGGTGTGACAGCGACTATTTTGTTACTTTACACTTGAGCCAAGTCGCTCTTACTGTGTGGTTGCTGTTTAATACCATCTGAACGCAGTTGGTGTGACAGCGACTATTTTGTTACTTCACACTTGAGCCAAGTCGCTCTTACTGTGTGGTTGCTGTTTAATACCATCTGAACGCAGTCGGTGTGACAGCGACTATTTTGTTACTTTACACTTGAGCCAAGTCGCTCTTACTGTGTGGTTGCTGTTTAATACCATCTGAACGCAGTTGGTGTGACAGCGACTATTTTGTTACTTTACACTTGAACCAAGTCGCTCTTACTGTGTGATTGCTGTTTAATACCATCTGAACGCAGTCGGTGTGACAGCGACTACTTTGTTACTTTACACTTGAGCCAAGTCGCTCTTACTGTGTGGTTGCTGTTTAATACCATCTGAACGCAGTTGGTGTGACAGCGACTATTTTGTTACTTTACACTTGAGCCAAGTCGCTCTTACTGTGTGGTTGCTGTTTAATACCATCTGAACGCAGTCGGTGTGACAGCGACTATTTTGTTACTTTACACTTGAGCCAAGTCGCTCTTACTGTGTGGTTGCTGTTTAATACCATCTGAACGCAGTTGGTGTGACAGCGACTATTTTGTTACTTTACACTTGAACCAAGTCGCTCTTACTGTGTGATTGCTGTTTAATACCATCTGAACGCAGTCGGTGTGACAGCGACTACTTTGTTACTTTACACTTGAGCCAAGTCGCTCTTACTGTGTGGTTGCTGTTTAATACCATCTGAACACAGTTGGTGTGACAGCGACTATTTTGTTACTTTACACTTGAGCCAAGTCGCTCTTACTGTGTGGTTGCTGTTTAATACCATCTGAACGCAGTGGTGTGACAGCGACTATTTTGTTACTTTACACTTGAGCCAAGTCGCTCTTACTGTGTGGTTGCTGTTTAATACCATCTGAACGCAGTTGGTGTGACAGCGACTATTTTGTTACTTTACACTTGAACCAAGTCGCTCTTACTGTGTGATTGCTGTTTAATACCATCTGAACGCAGTCGGTGTGACAGCGACTACTTTGTTACTTTACACTTGAGCCAAGTCGCTCTTACTGTGTGGTTGCTGTTTAATACCATCTGAACGCAGTTGGTGTGACAGCGACTATTTTGTTACATAACACCTGAACGCATAACTATGGCTGGAAGGACAAAGAGAGGCAGAGAGTCACGAGGGCAAGCAGGCTCTGCATCTAGAGGTAACGCTGGTGATGGATGTGGTGCATCCTCTTCAGCACGTGGCCGTGGCCGCTCGTCCTTCTTTTCGGGAGCTGGCCGTGTTGAGCCTCAACATGCTGAGAAATTAGTTGAGTGGATGACCAAGCCGTCCTCATCCTCCTCATCCTCTCTCACACAGACTGATTATAGTTTGTCTGGCAAAGCAGCTGCCAAGGCGTCCTCTACCCTCTGCACAATGGGATCACACAATCCTTCCCTAGTCCCACCGTGTCCTCCTGAGGAGTCCCCCGAACTGTTTCAACACAGTGTTGGGTACATGCTAGCTGAAGATGCACAGCGTTTTGAAGACTCCGATGACGGAACACTGATAGAGGAAGGCATTGATGTGAGCCCAGGGAGAGGGGGTGGCCGAGAGGGACAACAATCTGGGAGTGATGTTCCCCCAGCTGGAGCATACTGCCAGGTTGTCGCCAGTGATGATGAGGAGGGAGGGGATGATGAGGTCATTGACTCTACCTGGGTGCCTGGTAGGAGAGAGGAGGAGGAGGAAGAGGACGAGGCACAGGCACATCTTCAAAGAGGCAGGAAGCCCTCCAGGGGTCAGCTTAAGGGCAGTACACCAACTGCATTACGTGGCGCTGCTGTGTCTCAACGGTACAGCAAAAGTTCTTTGGTGTGGGCCTTTTTTGAAACCTGTCCATCAGATGCTACCTTTGCTGTTTGCAACATATGTCTCAAGCGTATCTCGCGTGGCCAAAACATCACCCGCTTGGGCACCACATGCTTGTCCAGACATATGTCGACCTGCCATGCAGCTCGTTGGCAGGCATACCAGAAAGACCCACACCAAAGACCAAAGCGGTCCTCCCCTTGCCCTTCTGTGACCTCAAACCCCACTAGACCCCTAGTCCTCTCTGCAGCCTGCACCGAAGGTGTAGAAATAGGTGTGTCACAACGTAGTAGTGGTAGTACATCCGGCCAATCTACTGATATTACCAGACAAATTTCCCTGCCCCAGCTGCTGCAGCGCCGAAAGAAGTACGCTCCCAGCCATCCACATGCCCAGCGGTTGAATGCTAGCTTAGCAAAATTGCTAGCACTTCAACTGCTACCTTTTCAGTTGGTAGATTCTGCCCCCTTCCGTGAGTTTGTGGAATGTGCAGTACCTCAGTGGCAAGTACCCAAACGCCACTTTTTTTCACGGAAGGCGATTCCGGCTCTCTACCGGCATGTGGAAGGCAATGTCCATACCTCGCTGGACAGGGCGGTCAGTGGTAAGGTGCATCTTACCGCTGACTCATGGTCCAGCAGGCATGGACAGGGACGTTACCTGTCTTTTACGGCCCATTGGGTGACTCTGCTGGCAGCTGGGAAGGACGCAGGTCAAGGCACAGTAGTTTTGGAGGTTGTTCCACCACCACGCCTCCAAAACACTACAACTGCTTGTGACACACCTCTCTCCTCCACCCCCTCCTCTTCTTCTTCTTCCTCTGTGGCCTCTTCCTGTGGTGATGTTGGCTCAGAACCAGCCGTGCTCCGTAGGCGTACGACGGGCTACGCAGGAATGCAGGCCAAGAGATGCCATGCGGTCCTAGAGCTGGTGTGCTTGGGAGACAGGAGCCACACTGGGGAAGAGGTTCTTTCAGCTCTGCAGGGACAGGCTCAGAGGTGGTTGACGCCACGCCAGCTGAAGCCTGGAATGGTGGTCAGCGATAATGGCACCAACCTCCTCTCTGCCCTGCGACGTGGAAAACTCACCCATGTGCCCTGTTTTGCGCATGTTCTCAATTTGGTGGTGCAGCGGTTCTTGGGCAGGTACCCTGGCTTACAGGATGTCCTGAGGCAGGCCAGGAAAGTCTGTGTGCATTTCCGGAGGTCATATAATGCCACTGCTCGGCTGACAGACCTCCAGAGGGAATACAACCTGCCCAAGAACCGCCTAATCTGTGACATGCCCACCAGATGGAACTCTACGTTGGCCATGCTGCAGCGGCTGCACACGCAGCAGAGGGCCATCAATGAGTACCTGTGCCAATATGGCAGCAGAACTGGCTCAGGGGAGCTTGGGTTTTTTTCACCACGCCAGTGGGCCTTGATCAGGGATGCATGCACTGTCCTGTCACCATTTGAGGAGGCCACGAGGATGGTGAGCAGTGACAGTGCATGCATCAGTGAGACTGTCCCGCTTATTCACATGTTGGAGCACACCTTACGTGGAATAATGGACAGGGCCCTTGAGGCAGAACAGAGGGAGGAAGAGGAGGACTTCCTTACCTCTCAAGGCCCCCTTTATCCAGACACTGTTCCTGCTTGCCCACCTGGAACACAGGAAGAGGAGGAGGAGGATGAGGAAGAGGAGGAGGAGGAGGATTGTATCAGCAGCATGGAGGTGGAGCCTAGCACTCAGCATCAACAGCAGCAGTCTTCAAGGGATCATTTACAGTCCCAAGGAACACGTGGACTTTTACGTGGCTGGGATGAGGTGGCTGAGGATCCTGTCGTCCTCAGTGACCCAGAGGACTGTGCCCCGAATGCCTCTGCAAACCTACGCTGCATGGCCTCCCTGATTCTGCAAAGCCTGCGTAAGGATCCTCGTGTACGTGCTATCAAGGAGAGGGATCATTACTGGCTGGCAACTCTCCTTGATCCACGTTACAAGAGTAAGGTAACGGATCTTATGTTGCCATCGCAGAGGGAGCAGAAGATGAAACTACTGCGGGAGGCCTTGCAGAAGGGTCTGTGCAATGCGTTCCCAGAACCGGGGGGATTACCAAAACCTGGCCCTGGACAACGTCTTGCTGAGGCTTCGGTGAGTCAGAGAAGGAGCGGTGGAGAAGGTGGCCGTCTGACCGATGCGTTCAGACAATTTTTTAGTCCGCAGCCCCAAGGTCTGACCGGTTCCAGCAACCATCGCCAGCGTCTGGTTTACATGGTCCGGGAATACCTAGCGGCAAGATCCGACTTGGACACCTTCCCCACGGAAAATCCTCTGGCTTACTGGGTCTTGAGGATGGATCACTGGCCAGAGCTTGCACAGTACGCAATTGAGCTACTGGCTTGCCCTGCATCCAGTGTTCTTTCAGAACGTACATTCAGTGCTGCTGGAGGCTTTGTGACCGATCACAGGGTACGCCTCTCCACCGACTCTGTTGATCGACTGACCTTCATCAAAATGAATCAGGCTTGGATCAACACCGGCTACCAAGCACCTGATGCTGATGTTACTGAATAAGAATTTTGTGTTGAAATATCAGATCCCTTTGAGACTGCTGATGCTGAGTGACTGTCCTGTTGTGCTGCTGATGGAATATCCTTCTCCTCCTCACTTTTCATGCTGTTAGCTAGTAAGAAATTTTGTTTTTCTGTGCTCCGCCACCAGTGCCTAAGGCCTAATTTTTCTGCCCCTGTTTAACAGGGGCGCCTAATAACAATTTTTGATGCAATACTTTGCACGTGGCCTAAGGTCTAATTTTTGTGCCCCTGTGTAACAGGGGCGTCTAATAACAATTTTTGATGCAATACTTTGCACGTGGCCTAAGGCCTAATTTTTGTGCCCCTGTGTAACAGTGGCGTCTAATAACAATTTTTGATGCAATACTTTGCACGTGGCCTAAGGCCTAATTTTTGTGCCCCTGTGTAACAGGGGCGTCTAATAACAATTTTTGATGCAATACTTTGCACGTGGCCTAAGGCCTAATTTTTGTGCCCCTGTGTAACAGGGGCGTCTAATAACAATTTTTGATGCAATACTTTGCACGTGGCCTAAGGCCTAATTTTTGTGCCCCTGTGTAACAGGGGCGTCTAATAACAATTTTTGATGCAATACTTTGCACGTGGCCTAAGGCCTAATTTGTGTGCCCCTGTGTAACAGGGGCGTCTAATAACAATTTTTGATGCAATACTTTGCACGTGGCCTAAGGCCTAATTTTTGTGCCCCTGTGTAACAAGGGCGCCTAATAACAATTTTTGATGCAATACTTTGCACGTGGCTCCTTGTTGCGCTCCAATTACAGATATTGGGAGGGGTTGCAGTGTTATGTTGCGCCTACGGACACATTTTTATGCCCCTGTGTAACAAGGGCGCCTAATAACAATTTTTGATGCAATACTTTGCACGTGGCTCCTTGTTGCGCTCCAATTACAGATATTGGGAGGGGTTGCAGTGTTATGTTGCGCCTATGGACACATTTTTATGCCCCTGTGTAACAGGGGCACCTAATAACAATTTTTGATGCAATACTTTGCACGTGGCTCCTTGTTGCGCTCCAATTACAGATATTGGGAGGGGTTGCAGTGTTATGTTGCGCCTATGGACACATTTTTATGCCCCTGTGTAACAGGGGCACCTAATAACAATTTTTGATGCAATACTTTGCACGTGGCTCCTTGTTGCGCTCCAATTACAGATATTGGGAGGGGTTGCAGTGTTATGTTGCGCCTACGGACACATTTTTATGCCCCTGTGTAACAAGGGCGCCTAATAACAATTTTTGATGCAATACTTTGCACGTGGCTCTTTGTTGCGCTACAATTACAGTATGTTTGAGGGGTGCCCTTTTTTCTACAATTTTGCTTTCCCAAAAAGATAATGCCACCCCCCCACCACCCCTAAAATAATCGAGATATTGTTCCCACACAGCACGTGCGCAACCAGTATTAAATTACTTTGTTCTTATAATAATTTAATGTTGTGCAGGGACATTTCTAAACATGTGCCACTACTAGAGACACACAGCAGGTGTGATATTTGAAGGAATTTTTCATTTTTTTTTTTTCACTTTAAACATCATTAAAATCGCTGCTCCGCAAAAACGTCCGTTTTTAAAATATTTTTTTCGATTGATACATGTTCCCTGGGGCAAGACCCGGGTTCTGAAAGACGTTTACCAACATTAAATTGAATATTGGTCTTTAAAATGATCGTTTTTGAATTCGAACGTTCGAGTCCCATAGACTTCAATGGGGTTCTAAATGTTCGCGCGAACCCGCGGTCTGTTCGAACGTTCTGATGCGAACCGAACCCGGGTATGTTCGGCTCATCCCTAATGGTAACTGTTTAAAAAAATAAATTCATTTGATCCACACCAGCCTCAACAAAAACAACTAAAAATGTTCTAACCAAAAATTGGAAAAAAAAAACAATAGGTTTCTTTTACACGTTTTGCTTGTATAACATTTGCACTGGGGATGGGCTGAACAACCACCTGTTCAGTTTGCACCAAACCTTTCTAGCATTGTGAAAGTTTGAAACTGAATAAGGGACCCCATTGAAGTCTATTGGACCCAAACTGGAAAAATCTAAATCTTAAAGGCTTATATGCAAGTAATTTGGCATACAATGGTTATGGGGGTCTGGGTACATGTATTAATGACATTTTTAAATGAGCAGTGATTCATTGATACTTAAATTAAAAGCAAATGAAAAAAATGGTCTTTGGGCTGTGGTTCCTTTACACCATAACCTTATAGAGATACCCTTGATGAAAGAATTGGCCTTGCTATCAAAATTTGAAATGATATGCATCTTTTAAACAGGTGCAGAAAAATTGGCCTTTGGGTGTCGGTTGCGCCGTCACAATGTAATCCTTTAGAGGCACTCTTGATGAAAGCAAGAATGGCGTTGCTGTCAAAATTTGTAATGATATGCACCTGTTAAACAAGTGCGTAAAAATTGGTCTTTGGGTGTTGGTGGCGCCTTCACACCATAACCCTATAGAGCAGGGATAAGCAATTAGCGGACCTCCAGATGTTGCAGAACTACAATTCCCATGAGGCATAGCAAGACTCTGACAGCCACAAGCATGAACTCAGAGGCAAAGGCATGATGGGACTTGTAGTTTTGCAACAGCTGGAGGTCCGCTAATTGCTTATGCCTGCTATAGAGGTACTCTTGATAAAAGCAAGAATTGGCCTTGTAAATAATGGTAACAAAGATGAATCTGCTCTTTCTGTGTTCCCACCACTGCGCTTATGAACAAATAGTGATATTCAAATTTGCAAAAGAGTGAAGCAGCTACTTTAAAAAAATCAAACTGTGAAAAACATATTCTGAAAACCCTAAAATTAGTGTAATAAAATATAAGCAGCGGTGTAAACAATGTAAGATGAAGTATCCATTTTTACAGGTATTCAAAAATAATGCTAATGTCCATAAACATTGTGACAAAAGTGAATATGTGCACAAATTCCAAAAAATATATATAAATGTGTTTAAATATTAATTAAATATAAGTCCATATATCACATCAAGTAGGTTTGTAAAAAAAAAATGATAATAGCTTCCAATCTTCCACCACACCCGGTGTCAGTGAATCCTCTCCCGTCAGATGCAAAACTCCCAACTCAAATTGCCTTACACTCTTGTGTTCAGTGTGTAAACGTGTACAAAAAGACCTCACTGGTAGGTATAGCAGATAATCCCAGTTCCAACCAATTCACTGCCAGAAAGCTCAGCAAGTAAATAAAAAAATTGCTCAAAATAGTGTGATACCGTAAAATCAGTTTAATAACACACTTAAATCTTCAAATATAGCACTCACATGAATCTCAAAAAATATAGCAATACACTGCACAGCAAACACTTGTTCAGAGATAATCCGAAAACCAAGTATAGTGGTCAAAGCGGGCTCAAGGTGTCAACTGATCACTCACCACCTCCCCGCTGTTCCTTCCTGGATCTCTGCTTCCTTGATCGGCCTTGATACATCACACGCTCACTTCAGATGGTTGCTGCACAGCCACGCCCTGACATGTTTTGTCATAAAAGACTTAGTCATGGGATCCCAAGAATTGGCCTTGCTGACAAAAATTGAAATGATATGCACCTGTTAAACAGGTGGTGAAAAAATGGTCTCTGGGTGTCATTGGTGCCTTTACACCATAACCCTATAGAGATACCCTTGATGAAAGAATTGGCCTTGCTGTCAAAAATTTAAATGATATGCACCTGTCAAACAGGTGCAGAAAAATCTGTCTTTGGGTGTTAATTGTGCCTACACCAAAAAAATTATTGAGAGTGAAATTAACACCTACAATGCTAGGCAGCCTAGAAGTCCTACAGAGATCCACATCCCAAAAACTCTTTATCAGCAACATCGGCATCAGGGGCTTTTTAGCTGCTGGTAATCCAGGACTGGTGTTCTATTATCAGTAACAAAACCTCCAGCAGCACTGAATGCCTGTTCAGAAAACATGGTGGATGCAGGGCAGCCCAGCAGCTCAATTACATACATACTGGGCAAATTCTGGCCAGTTGTCTATTCTCATAACCCAGTAAGCCTGGAAAGCTCTCCATCTCTGTTTTTGCCCTAGATAATCATCTACCATGTGATGCAGACGCTGTAGATGGGATGTGGAAGCTGACAGCTCTGTATGGTGAAATTGTGAAATGAATCACTTAGAGAGCGCCTTCTGCACCGCTCCTCTCTTGACCATCAGAAGCCTCAAAACTAAGTTTTCCACGACACTGTAGCCTACCAAAGTCTGGAAAAGTGTTAGATAAACTCCTCTTTAAAGTGTCTTCAAGAGAATGTATCTTCTGCGGTCTCTGTGGGGACAAGATGAGTTCTGAGACTTTCCCCTTGTAGGGTTGCCAACCAATAGTGATCCTTCTCCTTCATGCCACGTATTCTTGGGTCCTTTCGCAGGCTTTAAAGCATGAGGAAGCCCATGCATGGCAAGTTTGCAGAGGCATGAGAGGCAGACTCCGTGGGGTCACTGAGGATTACAGTGTCTGGAACTGCCTCCTTCCAGCCATGTTCTACTCCTAAGGGTTCTGGGGATGGAAAACCATCTCTTACTGTTTGACGTATGTCTTCCTCTGCTTCAATTCCTCCGAAACTGCCAGATTCCTCCTCCTTCTCCCTCTCCTCTTGTGTGTTCTGTGGTGTAGGAACAATGGTGTCTGCATAAAGTGGGTCTTGAGGAAAGGAAGTCCTCCTTAAGGAAGTCCTCCTTAAAGAAGCGTGTCAGTGCAGTGTCTCCTTTCCCCACTGTCCCGCGCTTTCAGCGTGGGATATTGCTCCCCCTATTTGTGTGACTCCTTGTAAGCCTTGTATGGTTCAATGTGGTGCTCTCTTCTGGTGGACAATTGATCGGCTGTCGGCCCTGGCTTTCAGGACCTTGTGAAGATGTTTTAGAGGATTTCTGGTCATGTGATCTTATGCAAAACCATCTGTGTGGTAAATATGCTTTGTAATTTCCTGCTTATGTCAGCAAAATGTTTTTTGAATTTCGTATTACTTACCAAATGCTATTTCCTCACAGTCAAACACATCTTCTGAAGAAGACCCTGACGGGTCGAAAGGCGTCAAGAATTTTGTATTCATTCACATTGTAATACTCAGCAATGTTCTACGATACATAGTGTTTGCACTTCTTTGTATTGAGATTTTAATCATGTACCAGAGCTCATATTTTAACTTAAATTGTTTAATCTTGGCGGTTTCTATCAATAAATTATATTTTTTACTATCCTCATTGCCATTTTGTTAATTTTTGCTTCCTTAAACACCAGTGGGGGAAACCTTCCTTTCTTCAGGAAGTCCTCCTCTACCTCCCACTGCTCTGCCTCAAGTGCCCTGTCCATAATGCCATGCAGAGTCTGCTCCAGGAGTAATACAACAGGGATTGTGTCACTGATGCATGCATTGTCACGGCTCACCATCACCACGATAGTGACAAAGGGTTGTATTTATAAAAAAATAAAATGCATAGAAATTCACCCAGTGAAAGTGCATGTATATGTGTTCTTTGTGAATGAGGCAAACAAATGCTTTTTTGGTTGGTAACTTTGAGCCTGGTTAATATGGTTAATATGGAAACATTTTTTATATTCCATATATATATATTTAATTGCTTTTTGCTAAAAACGCATCTCATTTAAAGTCCCAAAACCTCCCCCCCCCTTTTATCCATTTACAGGGATGGAGGCTTATGCTTGTAGTTTATCATATGCCTAATGTAAAGTCCCAACCTTATCCCCCCTTTTTCCAAAACAAATTAAATGCACTAGCTAATAAAGTGGCATATCATACAATCATTCAAACAAAATGACACATTGCCTTTTTTCGAATAATTTTAAATGGAAATTAATCTACATCATACTGTAAAGATGATTAATGCAGAAAGGTTCAGTAAGTAAGAAAATCAGATAAAATTAGTATGTTTCTAAGAGTTAACTATGTTTGACATTTGCTGGTAGCTGGTCATATAAAAACCTAACATTGCAGAAGCTGGACAAAAAATAAATTTTTCCAGGATATACACGTCAGTTAGCATTTTTAAGCAGAAGTCTAAAGAATTGTTCTCTCAGTTGCATATATGAAATACAAGACATTGTGGCACAATCCATGAGAATCCAGCAAAATTGTATAAAAAACAATGTCTATGCTACTAGATTTGTGAGTTGGAAAATTTCAACTAACTAGTCTTCCATGTTAAAATTGTTCAGATTAGGAAAGAGCTGCTGGTTCAATCCAATGCCGCGTACACACGACCGTTTTTAATGGTCTAGAAAAAAACAACGTTTTTTTTCAACCCGATTATTGTTAAGCCGGCCTTGCCTACACACGATCGTGAAAAAAAAAATGCTCTAGCAAAGCGCGTACGACGGCACAAGAAAGGGGAAGTACCATTTTGATGGTGCCACCCTTGGGGCTGCTTTTGCTGCTTTTGTGTTAGTAAAACTTTGGTGAGAGACGATTCACGCTTTTCATGCTGTTACAGCGTGATGAATGTGCTATCTCAATTACGAATGGTAGTTTTACCAGAACGAGCACTCCCGTCTCATTACTTGCTTCTGAGCATGCACGTTTTTTCACGTTGTTAAAGCTTACACACGACCATTTTTTTATATAACGTTAAAAACGTCTACATTTTTAATGCCCATTTTTTACGACGCGGAAAATGCTCTGGAGCTCACACACGATCGTTTTTAATGACGTTAAAAAAAAATCATTTTTTAAAACGGTCGTGTGTATGCGGCATGAGCCTTGCTTTGGACCAAATTTCAACTATTTAGGAAGTTTGGCAGACAGCAAACTTATTTTGTCTTATTGGCTTACCTTTTATTTTCCCATCCTTCATATCTGTTTCTAAGTCCTTCAGAAAGACTCAAAAGTCAAAAGCCCTTCTAATGCTACTAGGTCAAGTGGTCCACCTTCAGATCGATACTTACCTAAGCACACCTAAGATCATTGACTCCTCAGATGTGAACATTGAGCTTATCCATGTTTGTCCTTCAGTTGATTAATTCTGCTACCTACTGTAATAACACTCTGCTTTGTCTGCCCATTGAAATTTTTCCTATTTATATATGTTAACATGGTTTTCTGTCTATGGACTCTACAAAAAGAAACTGTTTCTGTTCTCTTCTCGCTGTCCTTGTATATTGTTAATCCTGGTAATAAAAACTGAATGAAAAGAACAAAGCACTGGATGGCATCATATGTGGCAATATACAATAGCACATTCCATTCAGCTTCTCTGAGCAAGTATCTGGTAAGCAGGTCTTCAAACACAGACACATTTTAAATCAATAATAACATTTGAGTTGAAATCAAATTGTATCCCTGCTGCCTTTGTATCTATTACATATATGCTTTTAATGAAAATAAGTATTACACAAAACTTGGTAATAAGGCACTTCTTAATAGCACCACCACATTGTTCTGCTTTCTTGGGGATGGGGAAAAAAGTTAGGGCAAATACTTACAGAAATTGTATTTGTTTGCTGAAAGTACTAATGCAATGTGCTGTAGCCGTCATTCATCTCCAGACAGTGCACTTTTGCAGTCAAATTGGGATATCAAGTACTTTACATGTGTTACATGCTTCCATTCACATAACATAACGTTTTAAAAAAAAATAAGCACTTGACCTCCAGAAGGTTTTACCCCCTTTATGACCATGTCCATTTTTGCTGTTCAGCTCTGTGCTACTTTAATTGGCAATTGCAGTCATGCAAAACTGTACACAATGACCATTATATAAAAAAAATTCACATAAATAGAGCTTTCTTTTGGTGCTATTTGATCAACAATGGGTTTCTATTTTACTGCTATATAAATGAAAAGACGGAAAATTAAAAGAAAAACAATATTGTTTTAATTTATTTTATAAATATATCTAATACAATCAAATTTCTTTACAAATGCTGGCCAAAATGTATTCTACTACATGTTTTTGGTAAAAAAAATTCTAATAAGTGAATATTAATTGGTTTGTTTGAAAGTTATAACGTCTGAAAACTATGGTATATAACATTTTTAAAATTAATTAGTCCTGATGTACTTATATCATGGTTTCTTGAGACCCTTGAAATGCCAGGACAGTACAAATACCCCTTCTTGCACAGTTAGAGGTATTTAGTAAGAGGCATGGTGATTTTTTTTAAGTTGTAACTTTTGGAAACTTTTTTTGGAAAGTTAAGCGATTAAATAGAATGTATTATTATTTTTTGCATACTGTCACCAGTGCAGCATTGCGTCAACAATATAACTAATGTGGCGGTGATCAGGGATACTAACTGGCGACAGTATGCGTAGAAAAAATTATTTTGTTACTATTTTACACTTTTGTTAATACAGTGATGATCACATTTTTACAGTGATGTTTACATTGTTATCATGTAATTGCTATGATCAATCATAGCAATCACATGATACCCGGAATTATGTTACCAGTAATTGTAATCAGATGTGTCTGGTGGACACAACCTGGAACAGGCTGGATGACGTATAGGTACATGATCCAGTCTGCCTATGCTGCCCGCCTGCAGAAATGTACTGTGAGTGGTCCAGAAGCCATCAAAAAATTGCTACTAAAGTTTTTACCTCTGCGGTTCTTAACAAAAAAAGAGCATACATTTTGAAAAAAATACAATGTGGGTTAATTACGAAAGGCAAATCCACTTTGCACTACAAGTGCACTTCAAATGCACTTGAAAGTGCGCTAAAAGCGCACTTTCAAGTGCAGTCGTATATCTAAGGGGGACATGCAAGGAAAATAAAATCAGCTTGCACATGATTGGATGATAAAATCAGCAGAGCATTAATTTCAGAGCTTCCCCTCACATCTACAGCGACTGCACTTACAAGTGCACTTTCACACCGCAATTACAACACACACACCACGCTAGAGCCAGATTCCGGGTAAAGAACGCCGAGCGGTGAAGCGCAAACAAACCGCACGCTCTACGCTCCATATTGGACGCTAATCCCACACTACCCGGGACCTGCCTGGCTTTACACCTTAACGCCAAGGATTCTGGCGGATGCTTGCTTGCTAGCAAGTCTGCTTTTAAATTTATATTTTTATTAAAATTTTTAACTTCTGCTGGAACAATCTACCTTTTTACAAATAAATATACCCAGTGACCGGGATTACTACCCTATGTGGACTCCTCTCTTTTTCCCCTCTCATGATCATCACCTGCAATACTAAACGAGACCGCCGCAACCCGCTAAGGACCCCGAGAGACAACAGCTGGTAAGCGACCAACACGGGCCCACTGATCCCTAAGGCTCTACACCCCCTTGTGGGGACTACTATATGGTGAGTAGGGATACAGGTGGGGGGAGCGCGGATTTCATCTGATGTCTCCAGCTGGGAATTGAGGCCGTCATTTTTTGGAAAGGAAAATTTGATCACCCCTCATATATTGCATAAAATCATTGTTAATATACTGGACGGGAGATTGTTATATATTTACTGAAAATTTGGAGGGACCATAGCATCAGCTGCCCAACCACAGGGAACGCTGCCTATATGAACTGCACATTTGATTATTTAGCTGTATATGGTATATGTAGTCCAATTTTTGGATGTATCCCCATAATTAGAGGTTGTTTTGAATGCACTATAATTCATTGAGGTTCACCTAGACCAGAGCACAACCAGGAGGACTCTTATCCCACTTGCATATATTTATATTTCTTAATTTTCAGCTTTTTTCAATGGGTTATCTCTCTGTGATAATGTAATTGTGGTCCATCACAAACAATTGTTGTCACCCCCTCATTTTTATGGTAGCCTAGTAGGCACACTTAGAGGGCTGACCTGCCCTAGACTCACATTCTCTTAGTACATCACTATTTTTCAATTTTTATTTTTCATTTATAAGCCCACTGGAGGGATCACTTTATCTCTTTGAACATCACCAATACTCATTATAAGGGGACCTAACACTATTGGAGGCTTCTCACATAAGCCTACCGCACACAGGTGCTTGACACTTTATTATATATCTATCACCAGAACGGTTGGATTAAATACAAGGACATACTAATACCACATCTAAGCAGTGCCACTACCCTGCACATCCACCTCACCTTTTTTTCACTTGGTTCCTCCTTGAGAGACCACACAGGGGGCAGAAGCTCATCTACCCAGTCCTAGCTCGGAAGCTTAACCCCTCCTTTACAAAAGTTATAATGTCTAAAAAATAGGCATTTTTATTATAATTCATTGTTTTACTAGTAATTTGTATTGGGACTGCTATATTGCGGCAGACAAATTGGACATTTTTGACACATTTTTGGGACCATTCACATTTATAAAGCGATTAGTGCTATAAAAATGCACTGATTACTGTATAAATGTCACTGACAGGGAAGGGGTTAACACTAGGGCTTAACTGTGTTCCCTCACTGTGTTCTAACTGTAGGGGGGATGGGACTTACTAGGGGAAGAGAGAGATTGGTGTTCATACTTTGCATGCCGGGCACTCGCATCAGCTCCGAGGGTGAGCCGCGGGTGTGCGTGCCTCTGGCGTTGCACACATACACCTAGTGTGAGGGATGTAGTCCCAAGGGAGTAGGTGTGCATGCTTATTAACCCCCAGCCAGAACGGCTCGGATGATGGGGGCAAGCTTACTGAGGAGGCACAGGAAGTGAGAAATTAAAAAAAAGATAAAAACCATTTAGAAGGGAAATCGAAGGAAAAGGTAAGTGAACCAACAATGCACTAGCTTAAAGGAACCTATTTAGAAAATAAAAAACAAACCTTTACAACCCCTTTAACTTTTTTGCTATTACAAGCCCCCCTATGTAATGGCATTTCATCATTTCATCACTTCATCATTTCATCAGTGACAGGCTTTCATCATGGATACATCAGGGGTCAATTAGACACCCAATGTGTTCCCTGCCCTGCAGCTATTTAATAAAAAAAATCTTGCAACTGCACTAAAAGTGAAAATGTAGCAAAAATATAGCAGCAAGCACACCAACAGCTAAAAATTGGTCACAACATATAATATACAAAATAAAGACAGCTTGCACATGATTGGATGATAAAATCAGCAGAGCTTCCAATAATTTCAGAGCTTCCCCTCGCATCTACGGCTACTGCACTTACAAGCTATTTAATAAAAAAATCTTGCAACTGCACTAAAAGTGAAAATGTAGCAGAAATATAGCAGCAAGCATACCAACAGCTATAAATTGGTCACAGCATATAATATACAAAAGTGCTGCACATATACAACATGCAAACAAAAGAAAATGGTAAATTCAATTATATCGATAAATAAAGTCCAAAGTGAAAAAAGTCCAATAAAGTGCCTAATGTGAACCTTGTGAAATCTTCAGCAAGTGTCCAAATATATTCTTTCACAAAAGTTTTATTGTCATATAAACCAACAGTACAGGTTCACAACAGTATTACAATGCGTACAACAGCATACAATGTATAAAGTAAATCTGGACCCGAAAGCCCACATAAAGGAAGCAAGATCTTATGCTATACTCAATTGAAAGGAGAGATGAAAAAAGTCAGTTTAACAAGATGGTCTAGAACCCGGGCGTTGCCCGGCTGTCTGTAAACCTGTAGGATGAGTGTGCAATACACAACAACAACAAAAACTGAAGGTTAACATCCTCTGGAAAGAGTGCAAAGAATTAACAGCCAAGGAAAAGACTGTAAAGGAATGGAAAGAGAGAAAAATGGAGCAGAGCGAGAAGAAGAGTGGAGGGTGAAGAGGGAGAAAAAGAATAGGGGAGTAGAAGGTCCACGGGGTGCGCGCAAGAGGAGTCCTATATTGATAGTAATGCGGTGTCAAACCTAGAAGGGTGGTAGTATGTGATCCAAGGCTGCCAAACCCTGAGAAACTTGTTGTATTCATATATCCATGTGTACCTCCACCAAACACTAAATGGCTTCTGCTTACCAGAACACTTTGACCCCCTATTACAAAGCAGTCAAAACGATCTTGTTATATGGCCAGGCTTCCACCACAGAGCCACCCACAATTTCTGTTTAAGTTCAGGACTCATAGATCCCCCTCCAGTTGAACAGTGCATCATAACTAAAAGAAAAATCAGGGGAACCATATAGTGTAAAAATATGTAGAAAACACTTCTCATTTATTTAAACCAAGTAACATAGTTAAAGGAGTTGTAAAGGAACATTTTTTTTTGCTGAAATGACTGTTTACAGGGTATCGAGACATAATAGTTAACTAATTCCTTTTAAAAATGATTAAAAATAGATAAAAATCAATCATATAATGTATCTGTAGTTTCAGTTTAGTTTTTGCATGTTTCCTGCTTCTGTGATGAACACAGTAGCTCACACACAGTAATGCAAGGCTTTCTCCCTGGTGTGGAGAAAGCCTCTTGAGGGGGGAGGGGTGAACAGGCAAGTCAGGACTTCTACTTTGCAAATAGAGAAAGGAGCTGTGTGTTAGTGGGCGTCCTGACTCTCCTGCTCGTCCCCTCCCCCCTCAATAGGCTTTCTCCACACCAGGGAGAAAGCCTTGCATTACTGTGTGTAGTTACAGACAGAA